>NC_134357.1:432678978-432938978 GCF_048569485.1 Anomaloglossus baeobatrachus | reverse complement strand
TCCCATGTTTGTATCTTTGTCCCCCCTCGTATATAGTTCTTCAAAAACTATAATGGCCCCCACATAGCCTTCCATATAGTATAAAGGGTCCCACATAACCCTTCATATATTAGAATACCCTTCCATAGTCCTCCATGTATTATAATGCATTTCCCATAGTCCTCCATGTATTATAATTCACCCCATAGTTCTCCATGTATTATACTGCACCACAGTCCTCCATGTTTTATAATGCACCCCCATAGTCCTCCATATATAAAGTAGCCTCCATATATTATAATGTAGCCCCCATAGTTCTATATGTATTACAATGCAGCCCCATAAACCTTCATATTGTATTATGCAGCCCCATACTTCTCCATGTACAATGCACTTATATAGTCCATGTATAAGGTGTCCTTCATGTTTATTATGCAGCCCCAGAGACCTCCATGTGTCATGCAGCCAGCCCCCCCAGGGTCTCCATGTGTCATGCAGCCAGCCCCCCCAGGGTCTCCATGTGTCATGCAGCCAGCCCCCCCAGAGACCTCCATGTGTCATGCAGCAAGCCCCTTACCAGGCCTCCATGAGTCATGCAGCCAGCCTCACGCCCCCCCCCCCAGGACTCCATGTGTCCTGCAACCAATTTCCCCCGCAAGGACTCCATGTGTCCTGCAACCAGCACCTCCCAGGGCCTCCATGTGTCCTGCAGCCAGGGCCCCCCCAAGGACTCCATGTGTCCTGCAGCCAGTGCCTCCCCAAGGACTCCATGTGTCCTGCAGCCAGCCTCCCCATGTACTCACTGATTTATAAAAAAAAAAATTAAAAAAACAAGTACTCACCTCTCCTCCTTCCACTGCAGTTCTGTCCTCACCTCTACTTGTTTCACCGCTGTCCGTCCTCACTTCTGTCATCGTTCCCCCGTGGCTCCGGTCGGCGTCCTCCTGTGCTCTGTGCTCTCACCACACACAGCAGTCGCACAGGAGGGATGTCACCGCGCAGACACAGGGGAAGACTGATGATGCATAGAGCGGCGCCGGTCACTCTATGCAATATCAAAGCAGAGCGCGGTGAGAGACGGGAGCGCGGTGAGAGACGGGAGCGCAGTGACGCCACTGCTGACACCAGACAGGGGGTGCCCGGTGTCAGCAGCGGCGACTGGGTCATATAGCAGCCGCCGCGTGGTCTGGTGCAGAACAGCGCAGCTCCTCTCACAGAAAGGAGCTGGCTGCTGATCTGCCGGGCGGCCGCGGGCCGCTGACCTCCGAGGCCTGGTCGCAATCGCGACCGCTGCGACCGCGGTAGTTACACCCATGAGGACAGGTATATATATATATATATATATATATATACAGTTCACAGTTTAGCATAAATTCTGCAGCTTGTCAGTGTACAGTTCAGTAAATGCTGCTGCAGGAAATCCTTATAAAATGAAAAATTAAATACTTTTCTGGCATAAGATGCACCCCAGATTTAGAGGAGGAAAATAGGAAAAAATAAGTTTTAATGTTGAAGAGGGTCCATTTTATAATCCCAGTGCGTCTTAATCCTAATGCTCACCAGGGGGGAGCGGCAGTGGTGTAGTGGCTTGGGAAGGTCACAGGAGGGTCGCGATTCTGCAGGCTTGGAGGAGGGGGTGTTGCGGCTCAGGAGGGTCAGCGATGCTGTGGCTCGGGGTGTAGCCATGGGCGCATTTGAATCCCTCGGCTATGGCTTACCAGGGCGGTGGTGGTGGAGCAGGGTCACAGGATGCGCTCAAGGTTGTTGCAGCGGCCGCCATTGATCTGCGGGCGGGCTGTGGAGGTGTCACAACACAGGGTGTCATGGCGGCGGGTAGTCTGTGGAGGCAACTCGGCGGCAGGTGCATTGAGCTGACTGCCGGCTCCATTGAATCATCCGCGTTTGACGAGATGGACTTCAAGAAAATGGCCGCGGAGGTGGCGCGTGCGTAGATAGGACTCCATGGCCATTTTCTTAAAGTCCATTGTGTCAATCTGCGCAAGCGCTGCTTCTGTGGCCATTTTCTTGAAGTTCATCGCGTGAACTGTGAGCGATTCAATTGAGCCTGCAGTCAGCTCAATGCACCCGCCGCCGAGACACCCTCACAGCCCGCCTGCCCGCAGATCAATGCTGTCCACGTGACACCTCTGAGCGCATCTTATGAGCCCGCTCGATCACCGCCGCCTTCATAAAGCCATATCTGTTTTGTAAGATGCATCCTCATTTTACCGCCAGTTTTCAGGGGAAAAAAGTGCGTCTAACAAAGCGAAAAATATGGTAAATGAGAATTCTGAAGTATTGTGAACACGTTCAGGATCTTTTCCTTGCAGATTTGGTTGTAGAAAAAAAAACTGCAGCATGTCAATTCTTTCTGTGTTTATGCTGCGTTTTCCCCATTAAAAGTAATGGAAAAAAAAAACGAAACCAAAAATACATATAATGCACCAAATTGTGGCAAAACCCTTTGTTTTTGCTGCAGCATTTCTCCTGCCAGTAGATGCAGACTTGATGCAGAAATTTCTGCAAACAAATCTCCATCTTGTGCACATAGCGTTACAGTGTAATAGCACTCAGCAGTGCACAGTCATTTAGCCATATATAGTGCAAAGGACCTGGCTGCCTTCAACAAACTGCTCCAAATGCGTCCCCCACTGCTTACACTCATTGTATGGCACTGATGCTGTGGGTTGTGACCCCCACCAACTCATAGATCAGCCTCAGTCCCTTATCCCCCATCCCTCCAGATTCTAGTGTTCCAAGCACTGGCAGCTTGGTGAATCTTTACATGTTATAATAAAGATATAATGCAAAAAGGGCCAGATCCACTTTTCTGCATTATAGTTACTGTTGACCCTGTCCAGCACATGGCTGCCCATTACTACAGAGCTAAAGGGAGAGGGAGGCAGCAGAAGCTGAGCGTCACAAACAAGTCACAAACTTTGTAACTGTGTAGCCCACTGTCTGCAGCCTCCAGTCCTGACCTGAATCTTCATTTCCTGCACTGCCGGCCCGACATGCATCCACAGTCACAAACAGCAGCCAGTCACTGTCTCCATACCCTGGCTGTAAAAGAGTAGATGACGCGGCAGGCAGTCAGCCCGAGGTCACAGGTAAAGAGGCTGGAGCGGGCGGAGCCGGCCACTTGTAAAAGAGATCGTATAGTATAAGTATGCAGCTCTCGCTCCCTGACACGATCAGCTGTTTATCTTCAGGGCGGGCCCCTAACCTCCCGGGCCCGGTCGCAGTGGCGACCGCTGCGACCGTGGTAGTTACGCCCCTGCCAGTAGATAAACATAGCATAATTGTTTTTTTTTTTATTTATGCTGTACCTTGGGGCCATTAAAAAGGGTGAACTACTTTATGACCCATTCTCTATACATAGTCTCTGTTGGAGTCCATAGTGTAAAATCAACATTCATACAGCATCCAATGGAGTATACAGATAATATATTTTTTACCGCAGGATACTCAAATGTTTATGTATTAATACAGGCATAATACTGCTATACAATACTTAAAGGGAACCTGCCAATTTAAGAAACCCTGGAATTATTTCTATCATTTCTGGCCTTACTGGTAGTAATTGGCAAACCTGAACTGTAAAGTTCGGGGTCCATACCGAACACATAGTGTTCATGCACACGATCCCGAACACGAGCTTTCCTGGGAATCTTGTGTTACAGTTCGGGCCCAGTTCGGGTCCAGAGGCTGTAAAATATAAAGCACATTATTAAAAAAACATTATGATTATACTTACAGGTCCAGCCATGCGTCTTGCAGACACTGTCACATGGCTATAATGTCACGGAAGGCCCATAGCCATCTGCTTTATCTGATCTGATTTATTTTTATACAACTATATAGTGTGCGTATATATATATATATATATATATATATTTATACCCCCCGTGCCAGCAGCCGAGCCGCTCGGATCCGGAACCTCGGTGGCTCGAGGAGTCTCCGGACCCGGGGGTTCGTGCGGACACTCGAGTTTGAAAGCTGGAGTATGTACAGGGGAGTTAGAAGTTCGTGACGCCACCCACGGTGCATGGTAAGGTGAGATACCACCGATGCTGTTGGGGAAAGGGGGAGCCTGGTGGCGATGGTGCGGCAGCAAAGTGTTTAACCCGTCCGTGGGTAGGGGGTTTGTGCCCGGGGCCCGGAGTTGGTAGTGCAAGAGTGGGGTGCCATTGGAAAAGGAAAGGTTTCTGCGTACTCACTCAGTCCAAGAATACTGACACCGATAGCTTGTAAATTAGAATTCTGAGCACCACTGCAGCCAGGAGGGTGCACGCTTGGGTCCGTGCCCTTGGTGTTGCTTGTTAGCCTGTGACCTTTTCCGTGGCACCTTGTTCACTGTTTGGACCCTGTAGTGTGGAACTAGTCGGGTCCCGCTCACCCATATGGCTAACGGAGTAAGTTTGCTCTCAGAGTTCACGCTCGGGATTTTCTGGTCTGTGTTTGGGAAAATCCTATCCCATCGGTGCACTAGTACCCTGATTTTGGAGCGGGTGAGGGATGAATCTTGAAGGCTTCACCCCCGTCGGGTAAATTACCAGGACACTTGAAGCTACTTCCCGGCCTAGGGTCCGTGTACCCCGTCATGCCCTGGCCCCTGCCCGGAGATGGCTCAAGGCCGCCGGCTGCCCTCCTTGTCAAGTCCGTGCCCCTTGATATGATCCCCTGCGACCGGGGTTCCAGCTCCTACCAGGCCCAGACCAACGTCTGCCACCTAGTACTCAAGGAGCCCTGCTCCTCACGGGTGACCTGTCCGCCTCAGAGAGTCACCACTCTACCTCTTACTCCTTCCTCCTTTCTCAGTTCTCTTTCACTTTCTCACCTTCTCTTACCAACCTCCCAAGTGGGCGGCCCTATTCCCTTCAGGCCTCCCAATGGTGTGTGTGGTGGGTATGGTGTAAAATATTTTTAGGGTTTTGACTGGCTAAGCTCTTAGCAACACCAAAGGGCAGAAGGGCAGATTGCACAATACCCTGTGACGACCTGATAGGCCAGGGCGTCACATATATATATATATATATATATATATATATACGGCTCTGCCAAAAATTAGTAAACCACTGGAAAATTTACATTTAACTCAAAAATAAAAATATACCTATTAAGAGAAAAATCTGAAAAACTGAAAATTTTGTAGTGGTCTCTTAATTTTTGCCAGAGCTGTACATATATATATATATCTATATCTATATATATATATATATATATATATATATATATATATATATATATATATACACACACACAATATATAGTTGTATAAAAATAAATAAATAATTTAAAAAAATGACAGAGCTCCGCAGTATTTGTGATCCTCAGCGCAGATAAGCGGACGGCTATGGGCTGCCACCCCCATCTGCCTGGCTTTACATTGGTTGGCAATCAAAATACAGGGAAGCCCATTTTTTTTTAATTATTTAAGATAATAATTAAAAAAAATGCTTGGGCTCCCGCTGTATTTTGATCGCCTGTCAGGTAAAGCCAGGCAGCTTGGGGCTGGGATTCTCTGCAGCCCGCAGCCGCACATGGAAATGGCGCATTGTTTCTTAGCGCCATTTCCAGGCACTTTACCCGGCTCTCCAGCGGCCCTGATGGCGGTGGCACGCTGGGTAATAAAGAGGTTAATACCAGCTTTGTATTCTCAAATGGTACTAACCCCGAAATTCATGGTGTCACGCCAAATTAAACATGGCCACCATGAATTTCTAATAAACAGTAAAAAAAAAACACAACACATATAAAAAAAATTTTTCTTAGAAATAAAACAAAAAAAAACATTTAGAGACTCCATCTTTATTATAAAAAACTCCTTAGTCCAACATAGTTCACAGAGACAGCAATGTCAGCTTCCTCATTCTGTACAGACACAGTCTATACAAAGTGAGAAGCAGAGAGAGCATTGTCAGCTCTGCTACATCACTCTGTACAGAGTGAGAAGCAGCCTGACAGTGAGGACATTCAATGTCTGTACAATATTTACACCAGACTGGTCACATGGCTACGGAAGGTCCTTTAACCCAGGGGCACAGCAATGATCGGACTCGGAAGCAGAAGCGTCGGGAGACAGAGTCTGTAGGATGCGTCGCAGGACCTGTAAGTATAATGACAATGTTTATTATTAACTATAATCTTTATTTTACAGCCCCACTGCCCCATCCCATAACTGTAAAGCCCAAGTTCAGTTCGGTGATCGGACGCAACAACGTGTTATCTCGATCCCGATCTCGATCTTTACTAAATAATCGGGTTCCGATCCTGACCATCGGGGGATCGCCCATCACTAGCATCCATGCATCTTCCCCATGCTGTTCCAATTCAATTTCAGCACTTTTCCATCCATTTCAGCATTTTTACAGCCCTGCCAGACATCCTGGGATCCTGGTCTGCTGGAAAATTATTCCAGTTTCCCATTGACTTGCATTAGATTTGTTATTCATGACGACAACACAAATATTACGAAATACTCAAGACGAATCTGAACCTGAATATTTCACTTTTCACCCATCAGTATTCCTTTTCCTAAATTCCCCAAATCATTTTCCTATGTCAAATGTCTCTATGAAATGTATTAGTCTGTGTCAATACCCAATATCAATAAATTAGATTATGCACCCCCCTCTAGGGACTCATGTAAGTAATTGCATTCTGTGTATAGCTCTATGGAAAGTTTTGATCCTATGATAGGGAATACGTAATAGGAAGATAAATAAAAATCTATGACAATGTGCTGGGATTTTTGATGGTTGAATTCTCTTTTAAGCACTACAAAGTAGGCTTTTGCCACTCGGTATAGCACACTGTGATTGATAGACTGGCAGACCGTACTGAGCCTCAAGCTGCTCCCTCACCGGGGGCACATTTGTCTAGCTTGCAGCGTTATCTGGACAGAATATAGGAGCAAAACTTGTTCTAAAATAAGAGTGTTCGGGAAGCCTGTCTATGATATGGAGACAAAGGAGACGGGAGCCTTTCTTATACCCTCCTAAGTACATAGAAGACCACTCTTATCACTGACTTCCTTTGAGCTATTAATGTACAGTGCACTGATTACTCACCAAATCCATTGCATTTTGCAGCATATGCTGCTTATTATCAGAGGATGTTAGGAATCCCTTAAAGTTGGAGTTTTAATCCGTTTCTTGTCATTTAATCCTGTTACAGTCTGTAAAGTTATTCGAGAAGTAAAGTAACTCTTATTGCTGTAATATGCTGGAGAAAACTTCTCTGTACCATGTAGCACAGAAGTTTCTTTGTGCAAGGTTAAGCATAGATAATAATTCACCTAAGAGGAAAATAAGCTTGTATAGAATAAAGGAATGACTTCTCATAGCCCGTCTCTCTATCTCATGCAGTGTCGGACTAAGGTGCCAAGGACCCACCACTAACTGACTATTAGAGATGAGCGAACCGGTCCCGGTTCGGCTCGAGGCCGGTTCGCCGAACGGGGGTCCCGTTCGAGTTCGGTTCGTCGAACGTTCGACGAACCGAACTAGAACGTATAGGCTAGAATGGGAGGCAATCACAAACACATAAAAATGCATTATAAATGTACACAAACAGTTAATAAACATTGCCATAACACTTACCGGTCCTCGCGATCCCTTCTGCACTCTGTCTCCTGCCGCTATTCCATCCGATGATCGCTGAATCCTCCCGGTGACCTGCACTGCCAGCAGAGAAGCAGGACCTATCGTGACGTCAAAATAGCCATGTGACCAGTCACGTGGCTATTATCTCATTGGCTACAGACTGGTCACATTGTGGCGCCCCTGACCTGGTCAGGCACCACTGAGTACTGCACCCATGCTGGGGACAGTACAATACAGGTAATCCAGAAGGCTGACAGGGGTGTGGTACACAGGCGCATAGTAATCAGCTCTCACACATGTACCCATGAGAGGACCCCTGGGGATCCCAGGAGGGGGAAAAGCCTTGACCTTCACTGGAATAGTGGAGGGGGCCAAAAGCCTCCATCTCCTCTCAAGGGGTGTGGTAAGAGAGTCTGGTTGCTAGGTGGCGTAGGCAAGAACAGGAGAGGAGGGGCAGTGAGTCAGTTAGAGCAGAACTCCATAGGGCTCAGTGAGGAGCAGACCTGTGGGGCTGTTGCTGTCTAACAGCGCCCGCGCAGTGGCTACTGACGGGGGAGAACGGTCAACTAGGAGTGCTACCCGAAATCCATCTTCAGCTAGAGAGAGAGCAACGGAGTGGGAAGTAAGGAGACTGCTAGGGAGTACCAGGCCCAAACGGGCGGCAGATCCCGAAGCGGAGATAGATCCAGCTTTCTTTTGCTAAACCTGCCGGTGTGGGGCTCTCAAAGCCCACGCCACAACACCACAAAAGCCGCAGCCACGTAGCCACAGTTAGGGCCCATAGCTCACAGGAGGCAAGAAGCTGGAGTGATCTGGCCCAGGCAACAAGCACACGGCAAACGAAGGGGAGTGAGGCTTCAGCAACTTCCCTGGGTGACCCCCATAGGGACTAAAAGTCGGGGTCACCCCAAACCACCAAGGGCTAAGGAAGGCGAGTTAGTAGTCACCCTCACAAGTCAGCCTGAAGGACACCTGGTTCCCGCCTGGTTCATCCCAGCTACGCCCGGGTTACTCACCCTGCCACCTGAAGTGAGTAAAAACCCTGAAAGACATTCTGCCTGTGTGGAGTCATTCTGCGCCTTGTGGTACTACGCACCTACATCGGGCCCTGGGGCTTGCCTCACTCTCAGGAGGCTATTCCAACTAACTGCACATACCATCAGCCCCAGGCGACCCTCAACCTGCAGTGGCGGTCCCTACTGGCCGCAATACTGAGAGTGGCGTCACGACAAGAAGAAGATCTCCTACCTGTGACCAGATCCAGCTACGTGGAGTCCCTGAAGGTAATGCACCGACACTACACCTGTGGGGCTTCACATCTGGCGTCACGAACAGGATAAGGACTAGACCTGTTCAGACAGGTGACCATGTGCCTGGGCGGTCCGCTTGGAAAATTGGAAGCGCCGCCATATTGCCACCATGAAAAGCGCGCTGAAAAACAACAGCAGCCCGCGCTGGAAGAAGTTACCGCCCACGAAGAGGTGTGGCTACCCAGAGATCCCCTGCAGAGTTCTGACCTCGCTTGTGAAGAGAGCGGAAGCGTCCAGAGACGTCGGGACAGAAATGGAGCCACAAGCCTGCTGCTGGGAGAGGAGCTGCTGAAAGAGGCAGAGCAGAAACTGAACAGCTTGCTACTAGAGGCAACGACGAGTCCACAGCTGGAGAATCGTGCAGAAGACGGCGCAGAAGAAATGGCGTCTGACCGCAGAAACCCAGAACCGGCCTCCGCTGCCTGGTGGTATCGGGAGCTGGCCCAGTTCTGCGACCGACTGGAGACCCGGGTCGTGGAGCAGATCAGAGAAGAACGAATGGAACTTCTGGAGATGGCTGCCGCAGTTCAGGCCTATGAGAGGGGAACCGCACGACGAGTGCCAGACCGGACGGCGACGACTCAGACCCCGATGCTGCCACCGATGGGTGAGTCCAGTATTACCCCTGCCGGCCCGGATGCCCCGACCCCTGCTGCCACGCTCGCGGTCCCTGAAGAGGCGCCCGGCGCGGCGACGCTGAACCAGGCCGCAGCCACGCCAGGTGCGGCCCGCCAAGCCCAGGCCGCCGCAGCGATGCCCTGCTCGGCCCGCCAAGCCCCGGCCGCCGCAGCGATGCCCTGCTCGGCCCGTCAAGCCCCGGCCGCCGCAGCGATGCCCTGCTCGGCCCGTCAAGCCCCGGCCGCCGCAGCGATGCCCTGCTCGGCCCGTCAAGCCCCGGCCGCCGCAGCGATGCCCTGCTCGGCCCACCAAGACCCGGTCCCTGCAGCGACGCCCAGCCCAGCCTGCACAGATCCCATCGCAGCTGCGACGCCGATCCAGGCCGCCGCCATACAGGGCGCGGCCCGCCAAGACCAGGCCGCCGCCATGCCGAGCGCGGCCCGCCAAGACCAGGCCGCCGCCATACAGGGCGCGGCCCGCCAAGACCAGGCCGCCGCCATGCCGGGCGCGGCCCGCCAAGACCAGGCCGCCGCCAAACAGGGCGCGGCCCGCCAAGACCAGGCCGACACCATGCCAGGCGCGGCCCGCCAAGAGATTGCATCACCATTTACCCCGGCCTGCAAGGCCAGAGCAGACACCGCCCCCCAGTCTAAGGAAGTCCCTGCTAGGAAGTCCCTGATAGGAGAGGACCCCGAATACTGGAAGCTGAAGGCTGACCTAGAGGCCCAGTTCCCACAAGAGATGGTGGATCGGTATCTGCTCCCTCCGCACACCCCCAAGAGGATTCCAGCAACCCCTGCAGCAATCACGCCAAAGAGTCCCCCGCCTGGGCCTGCTGAAGAAAGCTCATCCCCAGCACTGCCACCAAAGGAGTGCCAAGAAGAACTAAGGGGGAGAGGAGGCCAGGAAACTGAGGAGCTGACTCAGGAGCCAGCAGCAGTGCTAGTCCCAGAGCCGGAGATGTTGCCCTATTCCCGTTGGGATGAGGAAGACCTGACACCGTCCGCTGACGAAGATCTGCCTAAAAGTCTCACCTGGGAGCTTGTAAGCTGCACTTCGCAGAATCCAGCCCGCAAGACACAGCGCCGCAGTAGAACCCAGTCTTTCCCTGCACCGCCATCCCCAGAGCAGAGAGAAGTCACGGCCAGAGATCTACAGGAGAAAAGGTTCCTGAGAAGAGCCAAAGCCCAGGCCAGAGGACCCCTTTGCAGAGGAGTAGTGGAGGACTTTAACTTGAAAAGCGGATACGGCTTTATTGTGGCACCAGGTATGAAAGAGGGCATTTTCGTTAATAGGAGGGATGTGAGAGCCCACTTGCCCAGAGGACACCCTGGCAGAAACTTAAAGATGGGAGACACAGTGCAGTTCACCATGCACCAAGGAGAAAGAGGCTGGTATGCCTTAGATGTAGCACCATGTCCCAAAGAAGAAAGAAAAGACAGAGATAAAGAAACAGATGCAGCAAAGGAAACAGATGAAGATCAAGAAAGAAAAGACAAGGAACCTACAGATGAGACTACCTCAGACGACGACAAAGAGCAAGAAAGCAGCAGGTGCCGCAGCCCAACAGGCCAAAGCCCTGGTATGGAGGAGTAAAGGAAAGTAAGAAGTCAGCAGTTAGAAAGTTAAAGTTTTGAAAAGTTTGTTTTGCAACGTTTACGTTTAAGCATGTGCCCACAAAAACTATTGTGAGAAAACCATAAACCTTAAGGCTATGAACTGGCTATAGCCACAAACTCTCGCAGTGTAAATAGTTACACCAGAGGGCACCACCGCCACCAGAGTCAGCCTGTTTAGGGGCTTGGCTCGTCTGCAACCAGGAGGAGCCCGTCCGTATATAGGGCCTTGGCTCACCTGCGACCAGAGAGCATGCCTGTTTATGGGGCCTGGCTCTCCACCACAAAGAGGGTACCTGGTCAGCACCAACTGTGGAGGCCGCCTCTGCATCCTGCCAGAAGAGGCTGAGGGCGCGGATCCACCAGGCCAGGTATACCCTGAAACCACCAGCCCATGTAAGCCGCCTCTACATCCTGCCAGAAGTGGCTGAAGCCGCGGCCAACGTGAGATGGTTTTGGGTGGGTTAACGGACTTGTGGGTGGAGGGTGGTGATGTATGGTACCTGGTGCTTTTAAAAATGTTTTACATGTTTTAATGTTTTATGCATTTTAAAATGTTGTCTTGCAGCCCGAGGACGTGCTGGTGATAACTAAGGGGGAATGTGGCGCCCCTGACCTGGTCAGGCACCACTGAGTACTGCACCCATGCTGGGGACAGTACAATACAGGTAATCCAGAAGGCTGACAGGGGTGTGGTACACAGGCGCATAGTAATCAGCTCTCACACATGTACCCATGAGAGGACCCCTGGGGATCCCAGGAGGGGGAAAAGCCTTAACCTTCACTGGAATAGTGGAGGGGGCCAAAAGCCTCCATCTCCTCTCAAGGGGTGTGGTAAGAGAGTCTGGTTGCTAGGTGGCGTAGGCAAGAACAGGAGAGGAGGGGCAGTGAGTCAGTTAGAGCAGAACTCCATAGGGCTCAGTGAGGAGCAGACCTGTGGGGCTGTTGCTGTCTAACAGCGCCCGCGCAGTGGCTACTGACGGGGGAGAACGGTCAACTAGGAGTGCTACCCGAAATCCATCTTCAGCTAGAGAGAGAGCAACGGAGTGGGAAGTAAGGAGACTGCTAGGGAGTACCAGGCCCAAACGGGCGGCAGATCCCGAAGCGGAGATAGATCCAGCTTTCTTTTGCTAAACCTGCCGGTGTGGGGCTCTCAAAGCCCACGCCACAACACCACAAAAGCCGCAGCCACGTAGCCACAGTTAGGGCCCATAGCTCACAGGAGGCAAGAAGCTGGAGTGATCTGGCCCAGGCAACAAGCACACGGCAAACGAAGGGGAGTGAGGCTTCAGCAACTTCCCTGGGTGACCCCCATAGGGACTAAAAGTCGGGGTCACCCCAAACCACCAAGGGCTAAGGAAGGCGAGTTAGTAGTCACCCTCACAAGTCAGCCTGAAGGACACCTGGTTCCCGCCTGGTTCATCCCAGCTACGCCCGGGTTACTCACCCTGCCACCTGAAGTGAGTAAAAACCCTGAAAGACATTCTGCCTGTGTGGAGTCATTCTGCGCCTTGTGGTACTACGCACCTACATCGGGCCCTGGGGCTTGCCTCACTCTCAGGAGGCTATTCCAACTAACTGCACATACCATCAGCCCCAGGCGACCCTCAACCTGCAGTGGCGGTCCCTACTGGCCGCAATACTGAGAGTGGCGTCACGACAAGAAGAAGATCTCCTACCTGTGACCAGATCCAGCTACGTGGAGTCCCTGAAGGTAATGCACCGACACTACACCTGTGGGGCTTCACAACATGACTATGACACGTCATGTAGGACCTGCGAGTGCATCTCTCCGGTACACGGTGCACATATGTGTATCGCCGTGTACCGGCGACATGCTCTAGCACACGGTCGACTCCCCGTTCCGTTAGGGACCGGCTGACACAGCCGGTCATTAACGGAGATCACCGTTGCCATAGCAACGCAGTTAGCGGTGACGTCACCGCTAACCGCGGCTCCGGGAGCACCGTTGCTATGGTAACGCGTCTGTCAGCGTTACCGCTAGCAGCCAGCAGTGATCACTCACGGAGTGAAGGCTGCACGCTGCTTCCCGATTGTAGTGAGCATTGTAGTTAGGATGGAGGTTCCCCAGCCCCAAGTGATGCCCCTCACTACAATCGTCACTACTACTACACTAGAAAGAAAGAAGACAGAAGAGCAGGATCGTGGAGGGCTGACAGGGGGTAATAAAGATGGAGTCTCTAATGTGTCTGTGTATTTATTTCTATTAAAGTATTTTTTCTCTGTGTGGTGTCTTTTTTTAACCCTTTATTGGAGATTCTTAATGGCCGGGTCAAACGTGCCTGACATTAAGAATCTCTGGCTTAATACTGGCTGGTAAAACAAAGCCAGTATTAACTCATGATTACCCAACAAGCCACCCGGCTCCAGGGCTGTTGGAAGAGTTGGATACAGCGCCAGATGATGGCGCTTCTATGAGAGCGCCATTTTCTGGGACGGCTGCGGACTGAAATCTGCAGCAGAGGCGCCCACAAACCTCGGGCTAACCTGTGCTGCGGATTCCAATCCCCAGCTGCCTAGTTGTACCCGGCTGGACACAAAAATAGGGCGAAGCCCACGTCATTTGTTTTTTAATTATTTCATGAAATAAGTGAAATAATTAAAAAAAACGGGCTTCCCTATATTTTTGGTTCCCAGCCGGGTACAAATAGGCAACTGGGGGTTGGAGGCAGCCCGTGGCTGCCAGCTGTACCTGGCTAGCATACAAAAATATGGCGAAGCCCACGTCATTTTTTTGGTGGGCAAAAAACTTCTGCATACAGTCCTGGATGGAGTATGCTGAGCCTTGTAGTTCTGCAGCTGCTGTCTGCTCTTCTCCATACAGACAGACAGCAGCTGCAGAACTACAAGGCTCAGCATACTCCATCCAGGACTGTATGCAGAAGTTTTTTGCCCCCTGAAAAAATTATGTGGCTTCGCCATATTTTTGTATGCTAGCCAGGTACAGCAGGCAGGTACGGCTGCCCCCAACCCCCAGTTGCCTATTTGTACCCGGCTGGGAACCAAAAATAAAGGGAAGCCCTTTTTTTATTATTTCATGAATTTCATGAAATAATTAGAAAACAAATGACGTAGGCTTTGCAACATTTTTGTGTCCAGCCAGGTACAACTAGGCAGCTGGGATTGGAATCCGCACCACCGGTTGGCCTGAGCTTTCTGGGCCCCACTGCTGCGAATTACAGTCTGCAGCCGCCTCAGAAAATGGCACTTTCATAGAAGCGCCATCTTCTGGCGCTGTATCCAACTCTTCCAGCACCTGCCTGCTATACCTGGCTAGCATACAAAAATATGGCGAAGCTCACGTCCTTTTTTTGTAGCTTTTTGGCAAAAAAAAAAAAAAATGCTTCCCTGGAATTTCCATTGCCAGTGAAGGTAACACCAAGCAGTGGGGGTTAGCAGCCAGTAGCTGCTTGGATTACCCTTAGCTAGCAATACAAAAAATGCAGTGGGAGCTAACATATATTTTTTTTAATTATTTATTTAAATAACTAAAAATAAAATGGGCTTCCCTGTATTTTGATTGCTGGACATCACAGTGCTGTAAAAATAAATCTTTAAAAAAATGACGTAGCGCTCCGCGGTATTTTTGATTCTCAGCGCAGATAAAGCAGACAGCTATGGGTTGCCACCCCCATCTGCCTGCCGTTACCTTGGTTGGCAATCAAAATACAGGGAAGCCCATTAATTTTTTCTATTTAAAAAATAGTTAAAAAAAAAAAATTACGTTGGGTCCCCCCATTTTTGATAGCCAGCTAGGGTAAAGCAGACGGCTGTAGCCTGAAAACCACAGCTGGCAGCTTTACCGTGGTTGGGGATCCAATGTGGAGGTCCCCTCAGGCTCTTTTTTATAATTATTTTATAAATATTAATAATTACACAATAAAAGTAGGGGACCCCCCAAATTGGATCACCAGCCAAGGTAAAGCGGACAGCTGTGGTCTGGTATTCTCAGGGTGGGAAGGTCCATAGTTATTGGGCCTTCACAGCCTAAAAATAGCAGGCCGCAGGCACCCCAGACGTGGCGCATCCACTAGATGCGCCAATCCTGGCGCTTCACCCCAGCTCATCCCGTGCCCTGGTGCAGTGGCAAACGGGGTAATAAATCGGGTTGATACTAGCTGTAAAGTCTCCTGAGATCAAGCCCAGCAGTTTGTGATGTCATGGCGTCTATTAGATACCCAACATCATAAACTGTCAGTACTAACAAAAACAAAAAATCGACAAAAGAAATTTATTTGAAAAAACAGTCCCCAAAACATTTCCTCTTTCACCAATTTATTGTAAGAAAAAAAATAAAGGGGTCCCACGACGACTCTGGACCGTCTAGAATATGGGGGGGAGACACTCAGGGAACGTATCCCCCATTTTCTAGGAGTGCGGACCCTTCATGTGAGGAGTGTGGGTGCAATGAATCTGCACTCACTCTCCCCGGGTCCACAGCAGCAGAGTCCATGTCGTAATGGTTGCTACCAAAGCTGCAATGCCCTGCTCATGAGGTAAGGGCATGCCTAATCAGGAGAACTACTGTAGAGGAAGCTCTGCTCACTGGTATATAGGTGCTCAGAGGTAATAATAGATAAAATTAGTGAGTAACCTCGGCACTCTATATCTCCCAGACTAAGTCAGTAAGTCACAACGGATAGTAATGCAAAATCACTCTTTATTGGTCCGTATTAAGAAATTTTTTTTTTCATAAGCATATATGTTTTTGTCCAAAACAAGTTACAAATGACGTTTCGGCCTGAGCCTTCGTCAGATTGGACTTATCTGCATGTAATCATGAAAAATGACAATAATCAGTATCACATAAGAGCGAGAGAACAATAACATAAACTCGAACAATGTAGAGGTACAATTGGGATGCAGCAAAAAAATTGCAACACAGCAAGAAATGAAACACATGATACAAATGTCATAATACAGTACAAGGACAATATAGTAATGACAAATATGGGGTCAGAGTAGACTTAGACAGCTCTGGTACGAAAGAGATGTCAATCATAAAGTAACATGTGCAGTAGGTGTAGAGCTACACTATGCATGGCAGAGCTAATGGGTAGACCGACCATAGAAAAAGTAGAGAAAAAGTGGAGAAAAAGTGGAGAATAAGTGGAACATAAGAGGAGAAAAAGTGGAGAAAAAGTGGAGAAAAAAGTGGAGAAAAAGTGGAGAAAAAGTGGAGAAAAAGTGGAGAAAAAGTGGAGATTAAGAGGAGAAAAAGTGGAGAAAAAAGTGGAGAAAAAGTGGAGAAAAAGTGGAGCATAAGTGGAGAAAAAGTGGAGAAAAAGTGGAGAAAAAGTGGAGCATAAGAGGAGAAAAAGTGGAGAAAAAAGTGGAGAAAAAGTGGAGAAAAAGTGGAGCATAAGAGGAGAAAAAGTGGAGAAAAAGTGGAGAAAAAGTGGAGCATAAGAGGAGAAAAAGTGGAGAAAAAGTGGAGCATAAGAGGAGAAAAAGTGGAGATTAAGAGGAGAAAAAGTGGAGAAAAAGTGGAGCATAAGAGGAGAAAAAGTGGAGAAAAAGTGAAGAAAAAGTGGAGAAAAAGTGGAGAAAAAGTGGAGCATAAGAGGAGAAAAAGTGGAGATTAAGAGGAGAAAAAGTGGAGAAAAAGTGGAGAAAAAGTGGAGAAAAAGTGGAGCATAAGAGGAGAAAAAGTGGAGAAAAAAGTGGAGAAAAAGTGGAGAAAAAGTGGAGAAAAAGTGGAGAAAAAGTGGAGATTAAGAGGAGAAAAAGTGGAGCATAAGAGGAGAAAAAGTGGAGAAAAAAGTGGAGAAAAAGTGGAGAAAGTGGAGAAAAAAATGGAGAAAAAGTGGAGAAAAAGTGGAGAAAAAGTGGAGAATAAGAGGAGAAAAAGTGGAGAAAAAGTGGAGAAAAAGTGGAGAATAAGTGGAGAAAAAAATGGAGAAAAAGTGGAGAAAAAGTGGAGAAAAAGTGGAGCATAAGAGGAGAAAAAGTGGAGAAAAAGTGGAGAAAAAGTGGAGAAAAAGTGGAGAAAAAGTGGAGAAAAAGTGGAGCATAAGAGGAGAAAAAGTGGAGAAAAAAGTGGAGAAAAAGTGGAGAAAAAGTGGAGCATAAGAGGAGAAAAAGTGGAGAAAAAGTGGAGAAAAAGTGGAGCATAAGAGGAGAAAAAGTGGAGAAAAAGTGGAGAAAAAGTGGAGAAAAAGTGGAGCATAAGAGGAGAAAAAGTGGAGAAAAAGTGGAGAAAAAAGTGGAGAAAAAGTGGAGAAAAAGTGGAGAAAAAGTGGAGAAAAAGTGGAGATTAAGAGGAGGAAAAGTGGTGAAAAAGTGGAGAAAAAATGGAGAAAAAGTGGAGCATAAGAGGAGAAAAAGTGGAGAAAAAAGTGGAGAAAACGTGGAGAAAACGTGGAGAAAAAGTGGAGAAAAAGTGGAGAAAAAGTGGAGCATAAGAGGAGAAAAAGTGGAGAAAAAGTGGAGAAAAAAGTGGAGAAAAAGTGGAGAAAAAGTGGAGAAAAAGTGGAGATTAAGAGGAGAAAAAGTGGAGAAAAAGTGGAGCATAAGAGGAGAAAAAGTGGAGAAAAAAGTGGAGAAAACGTGGAGAAAAAGTGGAGAAAAAGTGGAGAAAAAGTGGAGCATAAGAGGAGAAAAAGTGGAGAAAAAAGTGGAGAAAACGTGGAGAAAAAGTGGAGAAAAAGTGGAGAAAAAGTGGAGCATAAGAGGAGAAAAAGTGGAGATTAAGAGGAGAAAAAGTGGAGAAAAAGTGGAGAAAAAGTGGAGCATAAGAGGAGAAAAAGTGGAGAAAAAGTGGAGCATAAGAGGAGAAAAAGTGGAGAAAAAGTGGAGAAAAAGTGGAGCATAAGAGGAGAAAAAGTGGAGATTAAGAGGAGAAAAAGTGGAGAAAAAGTGGAGCATAAGAGGAGAAAAAGTGGAGAAAAAGTGGAGAAAAAGTGGAGAAAAAGTGGAGCATAAGAGGAGAAAAAGTGGAGATTAAGAGGAGAAAAAGTGGAGAAAAAGTGGAGAAAAAGTGGAGAAAAAGTGGAGATTAAGAGGAGAAAAAGTGGAGCATAAGAGGAGAAAAAGTGGAGAAAAAAGTGGAGAAAAAGTGGAGAAAGTGGAGAAAAAAATGGAGAAAAAGTGGAGAAAAAGTGGAGAAAAAGTGGAGAATAAGAGGAGAAAAAGTGGAGAAAAAGTGGAGAAAAAGTGGAGAATAAGAGGAGAAAAAGTGGAGAATAAGTGGAGAAAAAAAAGGAGAAAAAGTGGAGAAAAAGTGGAGAAAAAGTGGAGCATAAGAGGAGAAAAAGTGGAGAAAAAGTGGAGAAAAAGTGGAGAAAAAGTGGAGAAAAAGTGGAGCATAAGAGGAGAAAAAGTGGAGAAAAAAGTGGAGAAAAAGTGGAGAAAAAGTGGAGCATAAGAGGAGAAAAAGTGGAGAAAAAGTGGAGAAAAAGTGGAGCATAAGAGGAGAAAAAGTGGAGAAAAAGTGGAGAAAAAGTGGAGAAAAAGTGGAGCATAAGAGGAGAAAAAGTGGAGAAAAAGTGGAGAAAAAAGTGGAGAAAAAGTGGAGAAAAAGTGGAGAAAAAGTGGAGAAAAAGTGGAGATTAAGAGGAGAAAAAGTGGAGAAAAAGTGGAGAAAAAGTGGAGAAAAAGTGGAGCATAAGAGGAGAAAAAGTGGAGAAAAAAGTGGAGAAAACGTGGAGAAAACGTGGAGAAAAAGTGGAGAAAAAGTGGAGAAAAAGTGGAGCATAAGAGGAGAAAAAGTGGAGAAAAAGTGGAGAAAAAAGTGGAGAAAAAGTGGAGAAAAAGTGGAGAAAAAGTGGAGATTAAGAGGAGAAAAAGTGGAGAAAAAGTGGAGAAAAAGTGGAGCATAAGAGGAGAAAAAGTGGAGAAAAAAGTGGAGAAAACGTGGAGAAAAAGTGGAGAAAAAGTGGAGAAAAAGTGGAGAAAAAGTGGAGCATAAGAGGAGAAAAAGTGGAGAAAAAAGTGGAGAAAACGTGGAGAAAAAGTGGAGAAAAAGTGGAGAAAAAGTGGAGCATAAGAGGAGAAAAAGTGGAGATTAAGAGGAGAAAAAGTGGAGAAAAAGTGGAGAAAAAGTGGAGAAAAAGTGGAGCATAAGAGGAGAAAAAGTGGAGAAAAAAGTGGAGAAAAAGTGGAGAAAAAGTGGAGAAAAAGTGGAGATTAAGAGGAGAAAAAGTGGAGCATAAGAGGAGAAAAAGTGGAGAAAAAAGTGGAGAAAAAGTGGAGAAAGTGGAGAAAAAAATGGAGAAAAAGTGGAGAAAAAGTGGAGAAAAAGTGGAGAAAAAGTGGAGAATAAGAGGAGAAAAAGTGGAGAATAAGTGGAGAAAAAAATGGAGAAAAAGTGGAGAAAAAGTGGAGCATAAGAGGAGAAAAAGTGGAGAAAAAGTGGAGAAAAAGTGGAGAAAAAGTGGAGAAAAAGTGGAGCATAAGAGGAGAAAAAGTGGAGAAAAAGTGGAGAAAAAGTGGAGCATAAGAGGAGAAAAAGTGGAGAAAAAGTGGAGAAAAAGTGGAGAAAAAGTGGAGCATAAGAGGAGAAAAAGTGGAGAAAAAGTGGAGAAAAAAGTGGAGAAAAAGTGGAGAAAAAGTGGAGAAAAAGTGGAGAAAAAGTGGAGATTAAGAGGAGAAAAAGTGGAGAAAAAGTGGAGAAAAAGTGGAGAAAAAGTGGAGCATAAGAGGAGAAAAAGTGGAGAAAAAAGTGGAGAAAACGTGGAGAAAACGTGGAGAAAAAGTGGAGAAAAAGTGGAGAAAAAGTGGAGCATAAGAGGAGAAAAAGTGGAGAAAAAGTGGAGAAAAAAGTGGAGAAAAAGTGGAGAAAAAGTGGAGAAAAAGTGGAGATTAAGAGGAGAAAAAGTGGAGAAAAAGTGGAGAAAAAGTGGAGCATAAGAGGAGAAAAAGTGGAGAAAAAAGTGGAGAAAACGTGGAGAAAAAGTGGAGAAAAAGTGGAGAAAAAGTGGAGAAAAAGTGGAGCATAAGAGGAGAAAAAGTGGAGAAAAAAGTGGAGAAAACGTGGAGAAAAAGTGGAGAAAAAGTGGAGAAAAAGTGGAGCATAAGAGGAGAAAAAGTGGAGATTAAGAGGAGAAAAAGTGGAGAAAAAGTGGAGAAAAAGTGGAGAAAAAGTGGAGCATAAGAGGAGAAAAAGTGGAGAAAAAAGTGGAGAAAAAGTGGAGAAAAAGTGGAGAAAAAGTGGAGATTAAGAGGAGAAAAAGTGGAGCATAAGAGGAGAAAAAGTGGAGAAAAAAGTGGAGAAAAAGTGGAGAAAGTGGAGAAAAAAATGGAGAAAAAGTGGAGAAAAAGTGGAGAAAAAGTGGAGAATAAGAGGAGAAAAAGTGGAGAATAAGTGGAGAAAAAAATGGAGAAAAAGTGGAGAAAAAGTGGAGCATAAGAGGAGAAAAAGTGGAGAAAAAGTGGAGAAAAAGTGGAGAAAAAGTGGAGCATAAGAGGAGAAAAAGTGGAGAAAAAAGTGGAGAAAAAGTGGAGAAAAAGTGGAGCATAAGAGGAGAAAAAGTGGAGAAAAAGTGGAGAAAAAGTGGAGAAAAAGTGGAGCATAAGAGGAGAAAAAGTGGAGAAAAAGTGGAGAAAAAGTGGAGAAAAAGTGGAGCATAAGAGGAGAAAAAGTGGAGAAAAAGTGGAGAAAAAAGTGGAGAAAAAGTGGAGAAAAAGTGGAGAAAAAGTGGAGATTAAGAGGAGAAAAAGTGGAGAAAAAGTGGAGAAAAAGTGGAGCATAAGAGGAGAAAAAGTGGAGAAAAAAGTGGAGAAAACGTGGAGAAAACGTGGAGAAAAAGTGGAGAAAAAGTGGAGAAAAAGTGGAGCATAAGAGGAGAAAAAGTGGAGAAAAAAGTGGAGAAAACGTGGAGAAAAAGTGGAGAAAAAGTGGAGAAAAAGTGGAGCATAAGAGGAGAAAAAGTGGAGATTAAGAGGAGAAAAAGTGGAGAAAAAGTGGAGAAAAAGTGGAGATTAAGAGGAGAAAAAGTGGAGAAAAAGTGGAGAAAAAGTGGAGAAAAAGTGGAGAAAAAGTGGAGCATAAGAGGAGAAAAAGTGGAGAAAAAAGTGGAGAAAAAGTGGAGAAAAAGTGGAGAAAAAGTGGAGATTAAGAGGAGAAAAAGTGGAGCATAAGAGGAGAAAAAGTGGAGAAAAAAGTGGAGAAAAAGTGGAGAAAGTGGAGAAAAAAATGGAGAAAAAGTGGAGAAAAAGTGGAGAAAAAAGTGGAGAAAAAGTGGAGAAAAAGTGGAGAAAAAGTGGAGAAAAAGTGGAGCATAAGAGGAGAAAAAGTGGAGAAAAAGTGGAGAAAAAAGTGGAGAAAAAGTGGAGAAAAAGTGGAGAAAAAGTGGAGAAAAAGTGGAGAAAAAGTGGAGATTAAGAGGAGAAAAAGTGGAGAAAAAGTGGAGAAAAAGTGGAGCATAAGAGGAGAAAAAGTGGAGAAAAAAGTGGAGAAAACGTGGAGAAAACGTGGAGAAAAAGTGGAGAAAAAGTGGAGAAAAAGTGGAGCATAAGAGGAGAAAAAGTGGAGAAAAAAGTGGAGAAAACGTGGAGAAAAAGTGGAGAAAAAGTGGAGAAAAAGTGGAGCATAAGAGGAGAAAAAGTGGAGATTAAGAGGAGAAAAAGTGGAGAAAAAGTGGAGAAAAAGTGGAGAAAAAGTGGAGCATAAGAGGAGAAAAAGTGGAGAAAAAAGTGGAGAAAAAGTGGAGAAAAAGTGGAGAAAAAGTGGAGATTAAGAGGAGAAAAAGTGGAGCATAAGAGGAGAAAAAGTGGAGAAAAAAGTGGAGAAAAAGTGGAGAAAGTGGAGAAAAAAATGGAGAAAAAGTGGAGAAAAAGTGGAGAAAAAGTGGAGAATAAGAGGAGAAAAAGTGGAGAAAAAGTGGAGAAAAAGTGGAGAATAAGAGGAGAAAAAGTGGAGAATAAGTGGAGAAAAAAATGGAGAAAAAGTGGAGAAAAAGTGGAGAGAAAGTGGAGAAAAAAATGGAGAAAAAGTGGAACACCCTTTGGTACCTTTCATGTGGCACTAAGGGGTGCTTAGCTTTGTATTTAGCCAAAAAAATGAAAAAAAAATGACATAGGGTTCCCCCTAGTTTTGTAGCCAGCTAGGGTAAAGCAGACGGCTGCAGCCTGCAGACCACAGCTGGCAACCTCACCTTGGCTGGTAATCCAAAACTGAGGGCACCCCACGCTGTTATTTTAAATTAAATAAATAATTAAAAAAAAAAACACGTAGGGGTCCCCCAAAATTGGATCACCAGCCAAGGTAAAGCAGACAGCTGGGGCCTGATATTCTCAGACTAGGGAGGTCCATGGTTATTGGAATCTCCCCAGCCTAAAAATAGCAGGCCGCAGCCGCCCCAGAAGTGGCGCATCCATTAGATGCGCCAATCCTGGTGCTTCGCCCCAGCTCATCCCGCGCCCTGGTGCGGTGGCAAACGGGGTAATATTTGGGGTTAATACCAGATGTGTAATGTCACCTGGCATCAAGCCCTGGGGTTGGTGAGGTCAGGCGTCTATCAGATACCCGACATCACCAACCCAGTCAGTAATAAAAAAAAAATACACGACAAACACATTTTTATTTGAAAAAACACTCCCCAAAACATTCCCTCTTTAACCAATTTATTAGATTGAAAAACAAATCCAGGTCTGGTGTAATCCAAGGGGTTGCCATGACGATGCACACTGTCCCAGTCAATGAAGAGCAGGATGTTCCCCATTGGCTGGGAGAGCAGTGCAGTGACCTGAGCTAACATCA
The DNA here is from genome assembly GCF_048569485.1 of Anomaloglossus baeobatrachus. Taxonomy (NCBI): domain Eukaryota; kingdom Metazoa; phylum Chordata; class Amphibia; order Anura; family Aromobatidae; genus Anomaloglossus; species Anomaloglossus baeobatrachus. The sequence continues at coordinate 432,916,126 of NC_134357.1, read as the reverse complement.
ATGGGTCAGCCCAGGTCACTGCAGGGGGGTGACAAGTGCTGCTGTCAGTGAGGTACATTACCTGCGCTGATCTCCAGCACACTGACAGCCCCTGTCACTGAGGTCAATGACCGGCGCCTTCACATCAAGTATCGCGAGAGGTCCGTGACGTCACCGCCAGTGTCAGTCTCGGGTCGGAAGCGATAGGTGATGTGACAAGCGGCGGCCATGGAGGACAGTGACAGCGCTGAGGTCGGGATGGCGGGACTTCATCACTGCAGGTAAGCCGAGCGAGCGAGCGAGCGAGCGGGCGGGCGGGCGGGCGGGCGGGGGGGGGGGGGGGGTGGTGGATGTGTGTGTGTGTGTGTGTTTGTGTATGTGTATGTATGTGTACATGCCGCGGGCAGGAGGGGGTGGAGCGAGCTGAGCGGGGAAGTGTGGGCTTCCTGCACGTAACTAAGATAAACATCGGGTTACTAACCAAAGCGCTTTGCTTGGATACCCGATGTTTATCTTGGTTACCAGCTTGTGGCAGGCTGCCAGCGATGGCTCCTGCTCACTGTAGCTGTAAAAAGCCCTGCTTTTTGCTGCTAGAACCGTTCTCGAACGTATCTAGAACTATCGAGCTTTTAGCAAAAAGCTCGAGTTCTAGTTCGATCTCGAACAGCCCAAAAATCACTCGAGCCTAGAACTGGAGAACCACGAACCACGAACCGCGCTCAACTCTACTGACTATAGGGGTACACTGTTCAGCTGCGTGCAAGTATTACATTAAACTTAGTCTCAAATGTATATAATAATATAATGAGTATTTTGGTACATGATGAGATGCTGCTTATGTCCATACATAGTGAATCGAGTATATTGTGACAACTACTGCCTGCTCATGTCGTAGGCGTGGAGGACGCCGCTGCGCTGGCTAACGCTCGGGTCCGGCGCTGCTGTGATGGCTGCTCGGTGGCTCGAGTGGTGGGCCGGATCTGGGGACTCGAGCAGCGCTCCTCGCCCATGAGTGAAAGGGGGTAGTTTGGCTTGGGGATTTGGTCCGTGACGCTACCCACGGGTTGTGGTGAAGATGGGCACCACCGCTGCTGGTGACGGGGAACCCGGGAGCGATGGCAGGGAGCAGCTGGGATGTTGTTTCCCCCCTCCGTGGGTAGGGGTTGGTGGTCCCGGGGCCCGGTGAGGTGACGGGGAGGCAGGGTTGGCAAGGTGCAGGGTCGCCTGGACTGCGCAGCGTGGTGCCAGACGGCATGGTAGTACTCACTCAGCCACAAATGTACGCAAAGTCTCTGGTAAACCAAATGGCTGGATGGACGGTTCCCGCAGCCGGCTGCTGTGACTTCTCTCGGACGGTTGGTGGTGGCTGCCTTTCCCTGCACCTTTGTGTATGTTCGGTCCCGATGGATTCCCACCGGTAACCCGCTCCCCAGCATGTGTATGTGCCAGAGAAGCCCTTTTGCCCACAGGCTCTGGCCCTTGGAACTCTAGCTGTGGCGGTAGCTGTATTTCCTTTTGCTGGTGTTCTGGTCACTGACGGATTTGACCTCTAATAGCGACTCCAAGCCTGGTCGGGGTCCGCAGGCCCTGCCTGTGTGTGCTGGATTCACTTCGCTCCCCGGTTCGGTACCGGCGGGCCACCGCCCATCCCCGGTCCTACGGTTCCGCGTTGATTCTCCTCTCCTGCAGACGGCCACCACCGTCTGCCAACCTTGCTCTTAGTGCCCGGGCCACACACCCGGACACGGTCAGTTTACTCCTCTACTACTACTTCACTCCTTACTCCTTCACTTCCCTAACTGATCTCTCTCCTTTTCCCGCCTCCAGGACTGTGAACTCCTCAGTGGGTGGGGCCAACCGCCTGGCTCCACCTCACCTGGTGTGGACATCAGCCCCTGGAGGGAGGCAACAAGGATTTTGTGTCTGGCTGATGTGCCTGTCTCAGGGTGGGGGTGTGTGTTGCAGTGCCTGTGACGACCTGGCTAGTCCAGGGCGCCACACTCATATAGCAGGGTGAGGGACCACTCCCACTCAGAGGCCCACCAGGAGATTCAGCTATTCCCCTAAGGGCCATTCTTAACCTGGTCACTAATTGACACAGCCGTTTCTCTGTTACTAGAGATTTGTGACAGGATCTGGGCCAGAGTCTCTCTTTGCCATCTGAGACTCCTCAGATTAAACGTATTCCCTTTCCTTTGGTGCTGAAAGGGTTAATGTCAGTTTTGCTTTCCATCAGCTTCTGACTCCGGGCCTCAGGTGTTTCCAGTTGGTGACAGCTCCCTTCATTTATATATGATCACATCTCCCAGTAGAGGGACCCATTTATTATGATGCATTTTGTAGCTAGATCTCGAGGTGGAAGGATCTGCTGAGCCCTTGTTACAGTGAAGCGATGTAGGCTGCCGTTCTGGTGTTTGACTGCAACCGTGAAGCTGGGTTTTATCCTTTGTTGTTTCTCTTGTCTGTTGTACCTTCTTCTTCATGATGTATTAGTGCAGCAGTGGGACTAGTGATCCTTACCTGCCCACTCACTAGCTGGGGTTTACTGCAGGGTCTCTCAAGGCTTTAAGTATCCTGCTCGGTGAAAGGTGAGGAACCTGTATAGGGATTGGCTAGGAGTGCAGGGTGCAGCTCAGGTGAGTGTAGGAGGTGTCCCATGTTCCCCTTCACTAGCACCAGGGCCCACCGTTATTAAAGTTTCCCCGGTGTTCCCCTTGTTTGTTGTGGTGAAATCCCTGTTTGTCGTGTGTCTTGCCCCACACTAGTTCTTCCCCAAGTCTGTGCAGGACACGTATATACTAATACAACTTCAGATTATTATTTTCAGGCTTTCTGTACTGCTGTGCCTGTAATTCTCCTTCATTATTGCAATTGGTTAAGAATTCAAAGTTCAGCAACAGTGAAAGTTTTGGCTAAAATATTCAGTTTTAATTAGAGGGGTTGTCCATTAAAAAATAAGTTACTACCTATCTAAGACTAGATGATAAAGTGTTGTCGATGAACGACTACTGGAATCCACAGAATGGGTCACATTTAGTCCTTTAGAATGGAGCAACAGTGTCATGCTCGACCACCACTCCACTCAGTCCCTATGGGGATACCAAACACTGCACTCAGCTTTTTCCAAAAGTGCCATAGAGAATAAATGGATCTGCAGTTAGGTGACACGCCCAGCTCCAGAGGCGGGGGGATACTCATTACCGGACCGGACTAGTCCGGTGATGTCGCGGCTCCGTGGCCCCGTTCTATGACCCTGGCAGTGTCTTTCGATAATAAAGGAGTGATGATTGTGAGGATGGGAGTTGTAGTTAAGAGTATAAGTTCGTGACACCACCTGTGGTACTGCGGCTAAGTTGGCCTGGCAGATGTTGATTGCGCAGCTGAGGTGATATTGCTCCCCACAGGTAGAGCTTGAGGCCCAGGGATTGTGAGAGGGCACAGGAAGGACGTAGACGACACTGGGGGTTGCAGTCAAAATCTTTACTCATGGTACCAGGTCCTCAGGTGTACAGTAAGCTGGCAATCATCCGCGGTATGCTGTGATCCACCGTGATGGGCTCCCGCCGATCCCGGGCAGCTCAGAGGTCAATACCGGTGCACCCCTCAGATGTGCCTTTCCTGGTCATCTCTACTGCGCTGACTCTCGCCCTCCTGTCCCGCGCCTCCACACACAGTGCCCTGAGCCAGGGGCCGTGGACCTTCAACGGGTGTTCTGCCTGCTTGGCCCCCTGATCCTCTCTGGCCCCCTTCCAGTGGATTCGTGTGCTGATTTTTGGCCCTGGATGTTTGTAGCCACCGAGCCCCCCGGGGTTACTAAAGAGTACGTTAGTTTTCTTTTAGTTTAGGGACCAGGTCCCCGTTTTGCGGCCAGATCCTTCCACGTAGTGTTCTGTGGAGCAAGCCAATGGGTGCTTCCCGCACTCCCGTGTCTCTAGGATCCCTTCTTCTGTGTCATCCGGGTCGAGCAGGACTCTCCGGTCGCCTCCTCACCACACCATTCACTAACACTGTCAACTGTGAACTCAGCTCCGCCCAGTCACCTCAGACACCTCACCCATTAAGTCCTACCCTCAGACTGGCTTCGGGGATGGTGCTAGCCACTATACAACTCCAGCTGCACTAGGGCCTAACCACGGTTTAGTGGAGTGTTGTGATGAGTCTGTTTGTGTGCGTGCGTCGTGTGAACCGGTGGATGACCCATCCTTAACTTGGGATGGGATACCACACCTCTGAATGAAGTGCAGTACCTCTGTGGCAACGGAAGCCTCAGGGGGCACCACATTAGACACTGCTGCTCCATTCCAGTGGCGATAATAGTGCACCATAGGAAATAACAATTCGCCGTTGTGACAACTGGTGCTGGTCACAGCAGTCGGACCTGAAAATATCATCATAAGTGATTACTTGTTTTGACAGGACAACCGTTTAATGGCACAAAGTCAAACTCCAAACAGAATAACAGCACATAGTGCAAAGGGTTATATGCATTTCCAGCACATAGATTTCCTTTATTCATAGTATTAATGAGAATGCCTCCTTTGAACGCCTCATTAGGACACAAAACAGAAAACCATGGACAAGCAACAGCTTCAACTCTAGCTGACTCACATCATCCATTTATTCTGGATAATTCTTAATATTTCTTTTTAGCAATTAAGGTTCTGGTTTTTGTCTTTGACACAAGGCCTCAAATCCCTGCATAAAAATTGTTACATGAAAAAAATGATGTATCTCTGCTACCACCACTAGAGGGAGCTTACTACATACAGTTTTATTATTGAGTTTAAAGTGCTCACAGTATATTCTATGCTCCCTCTGGTGGTGGCTGCAGGTAACAAGAATTTTATCATGTAAATTCAGGGCAAGGTACAGTGTTTCTCCAAAAATAAGACAGGGTCTTCCATTATTTTTTTGCTCCAAAAGATGGACTGTGGCTGAATTTTCAGGGGATGTCTTATTTTTTCAATAAACAACAATCCACATTTATTTTTGAACAAAAAAAAAAAATCAACATTTATTCAAATATAATCATATTACATTCTGAACATCAACATAACTCTCCAAATACTGTGTGCATCTATTATCTATCTATCTCTCTATCCATCCATCTATCTATTATCTACAACTGCTGGGGTCTCTAAGACAGAAATTGCGCAGTTTGACTCCCCCTAACTCCGAATCTAAATGTAACAAGTGATTATTTTTGGAGTAGGAATTAAAGTTTAATCATATTCCAAAATTCCTGGAAAATCATGCTAGGGCTTACTTTCAGGGTCGGTAGAACTTTGAGAACACATAGTATTTAGAGCACTATATAAAAAAAGTTCCTACAACTAAGTGGAGAAGCACTCCAGTGTAGTATAAGCAGTGGTGGGATTCAAATTTTTAACAACAGGTTCTCTGTAAACCCCGCCTATTTGAAAACCACACCCATTCTGTAACCACACCCATTTTGCTAGCCACACCAACTTTCACGCAGTTTCCTCAACAAAAAAATACAAGTAATTTAAAGTAAAATCTCCTTCCCCTCCTATACCGTCACTCTCCTGTCCAGTACTAGTTGCTCCAGTCATATTGTATTAAATGGTTTTTCTACAGTTTTTAAAAATTATTACTAAAGGAGCCCTGCTAAAATTTGAACGGACGACCTTCCCCCTACAGATCTCATCCCATGTGGCTGTTTTCCCCTACAGATCCCATCCCATAATGGCCACTTTCCCCCTACAGATCCCATCCCATGTGGCTCCTTTCCCTCTACAGATCTCATCCCATGTGGTCTCTTTTCTCCATACAGATATCAGCCCATGTGGCTCCTTTCCCCTGCAGATCCCATTCCATGTGGTTTCTTGCCCCCTGCAGATCCCATCGCATGTGGTTTCTTGACCCCTGCAGATCCCATCCCATAATGGCCCCTTTCCCCCTCCAGATCCCATCCCATGTGGTTTCTTGCCCCCTGCAGATCCCATCCCATCATGGTCTCTTTTCCCTGCAGATCCCATCCCATCATGGCCTCTTTCCCCTGCAGATCCCATCCCATCATGGCCTCTTTCCCCTGCAGATCCCATCCCATCATGGCCTCTTTCCCCTGCAGATCCCATCCCATCATGGCCTCTTTCCCCTGCAGATCCCATCCCATCATGGCCTTTTTCCCCTGCAGATCCCATCCCATAATGGCCTCTTTCCCCTGCAGATCCCATCCCATCATGGCCTCTTTTCCCTGCAGATCCCATCCCATCATGGCCTCTTTCCTCTGCAGATCCCATCCCATCATGGCATCTTTCCCCTGCAGATCCCATCCCATAATGGCCCCTTTCCCCCTGCAGATCCCATCCCATGTGGTTTCTTGCCCCCTGCAGATCCCATACCATTATGGTCTCTTTTCCCTGCAGATCCCATCCCATCATGGCCTCTTTCCCCTGCAGATCCCATCCCATCATGGCCTCTTTCCCCTGCAGATCCCATCCCATCATGGCCTCTTTCCCCTGCAGATCCCATCCCATCATGGCCTCTTTCCCCTTGCAGATCCCATCCCATCATGGCCTCTTTCCCCTGCAGATCCCATCCCATCATGGCCTCTTTCCCCTACAGATCCCATCCCATTATGGCCTCTTCCCCTGCAGATCCCATCCCATTATGGCCTCTTTCCCCGTGCAGATCTCATCCCATCATGGCCTCTTTCCCTTGCAGATCCCATCCCATTATTGCCTTTTTCTCCTGCAGATCCCATCCCATTATGGCCTCTTTCTCCAGCAGATCTCATCCCATGTGCTCCTTTTCCCCTGCAGATCCTGTCCCATATGGCTCCTTTTCCCATATAGCTCCCATCTTATGTGGCCCCTCTCCCCATATAGCTCCCATCTTATGTGGCCCCTCTCCCCATATAGCCACACATAGCTCCCATCTTATGTGGCCCCTCTCCCCATATAGCGCTCCCATCTTATGTGGCCTCTCCCCATATAGCCACATATAGCTGCCATCTTATGCGGCCCCTCTCCCTGCATCTTCGGCTCACCGAGCGCTTACCTGCTCCAGGCACCAGCAGCTTCTCCTCAGTCTTACGTCCTCCTCGGCTCGTCTCTGCATGCTGACGCTGACAGACAGCAGTAGGAGGAGCTACCTCTCCACGCTGCCGTGACCTCTGTAGCGTCAGCGCGACGTTGCACGCCGGGTCAGGGAGCAGACAGGCTCCACTGTACCCGGAAGTGTGGCACGGAGGTACGGGAATTCATTTGTGCTAGTATCTTAAAGAGACACTAAGGGCGACTTTGCACGTTGCGACATCGCAAGCCGATGCTGCGATGTCGCACGCGATAGTCCCCGCCCCCGTCGCAGGTACGATATCGTGTGATAGCTGGCGTAGCGAACATTATCGCTACGCCAGCTTCACATGCACTCACCTGCCCTGCGACCGTCGCTCTGGCCTGCGACCCGCCTCCTTCCTAAGGGGGCAGGTCATGCGGCGTCATAGCGACGTCACACGGCAGGCGGCCAATAGCGGCAGAGGGGCGGAGATGAGCAGGATGTAAACATCCCGCCCACCTCCTTCCTTCCGCATATCCTACGGAAGCCGCGGTGACGCCGGTAGATGTTCCTCGCTCCTGCGACTTCACACACAGCGATGTGTGCTGCCGCAGGAGCGAGGAACAACATCGGACCGTCGCGTCAGCATAATTATGGATTACGCCGACGCTGCACCGATGATACGATTACGACGATTTTGCGCTCGTTAATCTATCATCTAGGCTTTACACACTACGATGTTGCATGCGATGCCGGATGTGCGTCACTTTCAATTTGACCCTACCGACATCGCACCTGCGATGTCGTAGTGTGCAAAGCCCGCCTAACACAAATGAATACAGGGAACCGGATCGCCGCAGCTGTTTCTTGCCGGTTCAGGGAACCGGCTGCTATTTTAACAACCAGTTCTCCAGAACCGGCTGAATCCCACACCTGAGTATAAGTGTGCTAATATACTCTTTGATTTCTGTACCCTCCATTGCCCAGTGACGTTGCAATCCTCTTCTGGGTCACATTGTGACAATTTTGATCCTCTGGGTCACACTGTTCTCTATGTGTGAGCCGTAAAAGATCATCGTACTGACCCTCTATAGGCTTACATTGTAATAGCTACTTCTAGCTTATATACAGTGTACAATGTGAGCCGGCAAGCCTGAATCGCCATCACGTGACTCAGAAAAGAACCACTGTGGTGCTGGACATTGGGGAAGATGGCAATCATTGAGTATATTAACACATTTACACCACATTACACTTATATAGAATTAGGGATTTAAAAAAATTAACTGGGGTGCTTCTTTAAGAAAATATTCAGCACAAAATTATCTTCGCAATGATAAAAAGTAGATATTCACGTGATGTAAACTCAAAAACCCACAGGACTAGAAGGGATGGAAGGACAGTGAAAATGTCTGTGTTTTAACCAAAATACAAGTGCATCTCAATAAATTAGAATATTATTAAAAACTTAATATATTTCAGTAATTCAATACAAAAAGGGAAACACATATATTATAATCATTACACACAGAGTGATCTATTTCAAGTGTTTATTTTTTTGTTAGTGTTGATGATTATGGCTTACAGCCAATAAAAACCCAAAAGTCATTATTTTAGAAAATTATTATTTAAGACCAACTGAAAAAATGATTTTAAACTCAGAAATGTTGGCGCCTACTGAAAGGTCTGTACAGTAAATGGACTCAATACTTGGTCGGGGCTCCTGTTGCATGAATTACTGCATCAATGCAGCGTGGCATGGAGGCGATCAGCCTGTGGCCCTGCTGAGGTGTTATGGAAGCCCAGGTTGCTTTGATAGCAGCCATCAGTTCGTCTGCATTGTTGGGTCTGGTGTCTCTCATCTTCCTCTTGACAATACCACATAGATTATCTATGGGGTTTAGGTCAGGCGAGTTTGCTGGCCAATCGAGCACAGTGATACTGTGGTTATTAAACCAGGTATTGGTACTTTTGGCAGTGTGGACAGGTGCCAAGTCCTGCTGGAAAATTAAACTTTCATCTCCAAAAAGCTTGTTGGCAGAGGGAAGCATGAAGTGCTCGAAAATTTCTTGGTAGACGGTTGCGCTGACTTTGGTCTTCATAAGGCCTCTTTCACACGTACGTGCCTCCGGTACTTGTTTGGCAGTTTTCTCACGTACCGGAGACACGTACACACATAGACCTATGGATTCCTATGGTTTTGGACACACGTAAGTATTTTCGCACGGAACGTTTGTCCGTTCCGTGCTTACGTGTGTCCGTGTGTTTCTCACGGCAACATGTCCATTTTCTCTCCGACGTCACAGGTGTCACATGGAACGCAAACGTGTCACATGTAATGCAAACGGACCACACGGATGTGTTCCTTGTGACATGCACCGGAGAAAAGATATGTGTCTGTGAGAAAATAAAACAAAACTTTACTCACCTTCTCCAGCCCTGCAGGCTCTGCCGCTGCTGTCACTTGCTGCTGACCGCCGCTCATGATGCTCATTGCATATTCACTTCACTGTGGCCGGAAGCAGCACCAGCGGGACGTCGGCAGGACCGGAGACCGAAGATCAGCACCACAGACAGCGACGCCAGGGACAGGTGAGCAGAAAGTTCCCGTTCTCCGTGTGTTATCACGGATAATACACGGAGAACACACGTGTGCAATCAACACGGCTCACGGAGGGCAAAATGCACCTCTGACACGTCCGTGAAAAACGTGCTTGGTTTTTCACGAACGCGTGAGAGAGGCCTAAAGCACAGTGGACCTACGCTAGCAGATGACATGGCTCCCCAAACCATCACTGATTGTGGAAACTTCACATAGGTCTCAAGCAGCTTGGATTGTGGCCTCTACACTCTTCCTCCAGACTCTGGGACCTTGATTTCCAAATAAAATGCAAAATTTACTTTCATCTGAAAACAACACCTTGGACCACTGAGCAATAGTCCACTTCTTTTTCTCTTTTGGCCTAGATAAGACACTTCTGGCGTTGTCTATTGGCCATTAGTGGCTTGTCACAAGGAATGCGACAGTTGTAGCCCATCTCCCCAAAGTTTATGAATGGTCTTTTCTTAACAATCCTATCAAGACTGCCGTTATCCTGGTTGTTTGTGCACCTTTTCCTACCAAAATTTTTCCCTCCACTCAACCTTCCATTAATATGCTTCTTTCGCAATGACCTTTTGTGTCTTACTCTCCTTGTGGAGTGTGTCAATGACTACCTTCTGGACATCTGTCAAGTCAGCAGTCTTTACCGTGATTGAGTAGCCTATTGAACAAGACTAAGGGACCATTTTTAAAGCTTAGGAAGCCTTTGCAAGTGTTTTGTGGTAATTACTCTAATTTTCTGAGATAATGACTTTGGGGTTTTCATTGGCTGCAAGCTATAATCATAAATATTAACAGAAATAAACACTTGAAATAGACTGTTTGTAATGACTCTACATAATATATGCATTTCCCTTTTTGTATTGAATTACAGAAATAAATAATCTTTTTGATGATATTTTAATTTATTGAGATGCACTTGTAACTTTTCAGTTGATGGCTACCAGATATACAGTGCTTTGCGAAAGTATTCGGACCCCTTGAATTTTTCAACCTTTTCCCACATTTCAGGCTTCAAACATAAAGATAAAAATTTTAATGTTATGGTAAAGAATCAACAAGTGGGACACAATTGTGAAGTTGAACGAAATTTATTGCGTATTTTAAATTTTAAAAAAATAAATAACTGAAAATTGGGGCGTGCAATATTATTCAACCCCTTTACTTTCAGTGCAGCAAACTCACTCCAGAAGTTCATTGAGGATCTCTGAATGATCTAATGTTGTCCTAAATGACTGATGATGATAAATATAAGCCACCTGTGTGTAATCAAGTCTCCGTATAAATGCACCTGCTCTGTGATAGTCTCAGTGTTCTGTTTAAAGTGCAGATCGCATCATGAAGACCAAGGAACACAACAGGCAGGTCTGTGATACTGTTGTATAGAAGTTTAAAGCAGGATTTGGTTACAAAAAGGTTTCCAAAACCATAAACATCCCAATGAGCACTGTGCAAGCGATTATATTGAAATGGAAGGAGTATCATACCACTTCAAATCTACCAAGACCCAGCTGTCCATCCAAACTTTCATCTTAATCAAGGAGAAGACTGATCAGAGATGCAGCCAAGAGGCCCATGATCACCCTGGAGGAACTGCAGATCTCTACAGCTGAGGTGGGAGAGTCTGTCCATAGGACAACAATCAGTCGTACACTGCGCAAATCTGGCCTTTATGGAAAAGTAGCAAGGAGAAAGCCATTTTTCAAAGATATCGATAAAAAGCGTTGTTTAAAGTTTGCCACAAGCCACCTGGGAGACACACCAAACATGTGGAAGAAGGTGCTCTGGTCAGATGAAACTAAAATCGAACTATTTGGGCACAATGCCAAATTATATGTTTGGCGTAAACGCAACACAGCTCATGACCCTGAACACAGATCCCCACTGTCAAACATGGTGGAGGCAGCATCATGGTTTGGACCTTCTTTTCTTCATCAGGGACAGGGAAGATGGATAAAATTGATGGGAAGATGGATGGAGCCAAATACAGGACCATTCTTGAAAAAAACTTGTTGGAGTCTGCAAAAGACCTGAGACTGGGACGGAGATTTGTCTTCCAACCAGACAATGATCCCAAACATAAAGCAAAATCTACAATGGAATGGTTCACAAATAAATGTATCCATGTGTTAGAATGGCCAAGTCAAAGTCTAGACCTGAATCCAATAATGAATCTGTGGAAAAAAGCTGAAAACTACTGAAAATTGGGGTGTGCAATATTAACCGGCCCCTTTAAGTTAATACTTTGTAGCGCCACCTTTTGCTGCGATTACAGCTGCAAGTCGCTTGGGATATGTCTCTATCAGCTTTGCACATTGAGAGACTGAAATTCTTGCCCATTCTTTCTTTGCAAACAGCTCGAGCTGAGTGAGATTGGATGGAGAGCATTTGTGAACAGCAGTTTTCAGCTGTTTCCCAGATTCCCGATTGGACTCAGGTCTGGACTTTGACTTGGCCATTCTAACACCTGGATACGTTTATTTGTGAACCATTCCATTGTAGATTTTGCTTTATGTTTTGGATCATTGTCTTGTTGAAAGACATATCTCAAAGTTAGACATTTAGGTTAGGTTCCCGGATTACAGAGATTACCTGGCCATTGGTTTCCAGGTTTACATGCATTGGCTAATACATAAACCAGTACCAGCAGTACCAAAGTTCCCTTTATACATTGTTGGCCTCTTAGTGTGCAACTGTATGCATTTTATAGTTACTATGTTTTTTTCGGCTGGCACCTATACACACTTGTTGGATGTGCGGGTCAGTTTTTTTTCAAATATTTGTAGTGAGTCTCTTTCTGACTGAGCAATCCACCCTATAACCAGGGTGTGTGCATAACCTTTATAGCAGGAGTCTAGCTGCCTATACATGGAGGTTTGTAGTCCAAATAGTGGCATTTGCCCAGACATGGATGTTTTTAACCTAGAAAGGGGCATTTAGGTTAGGTTCCTGGATTAGGGAGATTACCATGCCGTTGGTCTCGGGTTAACATGCATTGGCCAATACATAAACCAAATATCTCTTTTTTCATATATTCCTATAGCAGTTATGCAGTACCAAAGTTACCTTTATACATTGCTGGCTTCTTAGTGTGCAGCTGTATGCATTTTCTGGTGTGTCTTATAGTCCGAAAAATACGATAGTTTGATAGGTTGAAAAAAAACACAAACAGTAGATTAATCCACAGTCTACTCTAACTGTTAAAAATCTTTTACTATTTAGATGTCTAAATCACTTTTTCTCCACTGATAATTATTATTATTATAATGAATGTCCCCTCGTCTTTTGTTAGGTTCTTGGAAATAATAGATCATATCCAGGTCTTTGTATTGACCACACATGTGATCTAGAATTAGTGGGGGGGCATTAATAAAGTTAAGAAGTTTTGGATCCTTGATAGGAAAATAATGTTTTTTTGAGAAGTACGGACTTTTTATAAGACTTTCAGATTCTCATAATTCCTCCGAGAGACACAGGTAGAAGATCCAAAGACATTTTAAATGTTCCAGAATTTTATATCTTCCATATTCTGCATAACAGAGATAGCTTCATACTGGTTTAATTTTTTCCTGACCCACTTACCAGCAAAATCTCAGTGTAGTCAGGCACATATTTATATATATATTTCAGTGTTTTCTCCTGCTAGGAAATGAAAAATTTACTCCGCACCCAAATTAAAAGGATTCACATTCAAACAGATGCTGAAATTTTCCATTTGCTTAATTGTCCATTGATCTGGAGAAGTTCTTGCCAATCTGAGTGTGGCGTTCTCCGGCTTTTTAGATAATAACCTCATTTGTTTAGCGCATGAGGCACGTTAAAAATTCTTGTGATGTTTTTAGCCTGTGGATGGCGGCAGGACTCCCTGCAATTTCAGTCTAGTTAATCTTGTACAATTATGTTTAATACGCTCAAATATGATATTCAGGGATTATCTCCAGATGTAGTGACACCATGCGATTCCACCTGCTGTACAATATTCTATACAAAACTGCTCAATTAAAATTTTTGTAAAAGTCCAAAATACTGCTATCCCAACTACCCCACTATTTATAGGTAGTCGTTACCGTTTTGTGCGATGACTTCTGATCATGCTGTCATGCCGCTGAGGGATGGAGATGTTACTGTGGACTCGCTGGGTGACCGGTGGCAGCAGATTACCCGATACAGCAAGAGACTGGAGGGAACATGGAGAAAACAGAAGATTACTTATTTATAAGGATGGTTAACAAGAGCAGATGGTGAGAGGGCCCAAAGGGTCATGACATTGAACACCACCAGAGGAGCAACTGGCGAGGGAACCCCTATACAGGGATTATAGCGGTCACAGCCCCAGAGGCTCAGTCAGTCCAAAGGAATTGCAGGTAGACAGTGGAATGCTGGCTCAATTAGAGAAGAGAATCCTGATAGCTCTGTACCATCCAATGGAAGCAGATCCTGTAATTGAAGGAATCTGGAATGCTCTGCAACTCTCCTGGTGAAGCGGATCCGGCCGTTGTAGGAAACTGGAGTGTTCCAAAAGGACCTTAAAGGTTTAGACGGCAAGAGAGGATTCTGGAGCATAAGGTGAAGCCAGGAATGATGGACCAGCTGCTTGAGGATCTGTGGAGAGAAATAAGTATCTTTGGAGAGCCGAACAGAGCACAGTCAGCCAGTGCAGAGCACAGCAGTAAGGGCCTGAATGCTAGCAACGTTCTAAAGGAATGAGCACTTTGCCAAGGCACCACCCATAGGGTAGAGGTGCCTTATAAGCAGGAAGCAACCCTGCAATCAGAATCAGAACAAGGAACAAGTGCACTGTTTAAATTACAGCATAGTGTGGCGCACACTGCCTAAGTGTGGTCGAAGAGGACCTGCTGAGAAAGAAAGGTTCCGGCATGAGAAGAAGGCAGAGGAACACTCAGCACAGCGGACATGGTGGGTGACACGCTGCGCAGCACTGATAGCCATTGGCAGAGGCTGAACCAGAGTGCAGGAAGGACGTCGATCTCCCTGCTCAGGTGAGACCGAGCCCACGACCGAGGGCATGACACATCGCACTGACCCAACACCTGGCATTCTGAAGCGGTTACAACGGACACAGGTACGCGCATCACAGCTGATGACACTGGGTAATGGGCATTGAATAGCATGTTAGCATGCCCCTGTGGGTTTGATAACTTGCTAAGAGGGCAGACTACTCAGGGGAACTAACATCCTTGTGAGTAGTCCCTGCGCTCATTAGCATATCATAAAGGATCTCTAGAAACACTTTTTCTAAAGATCCCTTTATATATGTGTAACACCCTGGGGTCGAGGGGTTTTCACCCGACTCGTCGCCGGGTCGGGGGTGCAGATCATCTGCGTCGTCATGGGCTCCAGCCGATCCCGAATCCGTAGAAAGTCAGGTCCGGTATGTGTCAGCTTATGGGCCCTTCCTCCTTTGATGCGCTAAGTATCGGATCCCTGTGGCGTGAAGCACTTGGGGATCCTGGTGTCAGTAAAGTGTCCCATCCGATATGCTAATAGCGCGGTTCCGCTGTGGGGCTGGTCGAAGACATCAGCCCCAGATCCTATATGCTATTTGGCTCCAAGAATAGTAGGACAGGTCTGGTGACTTTTCTAGCCTGTTCCCGCGACCCTTGCAGAGTTGGTAGATAATGTGAAGTATATCTGCCCTAGGATTCTGTATCCCGATAGCGCCGGTCCTGTGGTAGCAGCCTCCTGCTTCTCTCCAGCGACCGTGTTGAAATGCCTTGGCCCACAGAGCTACCTCGCAGCACGTCCGCTCTGCTCGGCGTCTGTAGCTCTTCTCCCTTTTCCTAAGTTGTGTTGTGTGTTGGAAGTTGTTGCCCCCAGCTGCTGCCACCGGCTGGTTCACTACTCTCACTAGGTCAACCTGCTTTTCCCACTGTGTGCTCCTAACTCCCCCTGGTGGTTGCTTCTCCCTGACCCTGAGTCCCGGTTCCAGTGGATCGGGAGCCCTTGTTGCGGTGGTGTCCTGTAAACCCAACCGCTGTGATGACCCCCATTTGTGATTCGACCCTGGCCTAGTCCCCATTGGGGAGGGCAACCCACTGTTTATGTATGTGTATGTTGGTGGAACTGGTGCCGACCTTCCTTGTACCCGGGAAAAGTACCACGCCTTAACAGAGGTGCAGTACCCTGTGGCGCCTGAAGCCTCATGGCACCACATATGCTACTAGATGCTGGGACTGCTAGGCAGGGATTAGAAATATGCACCTGTGGCGCCCCTGACCTGGTCAGGCACCACTGAGTACTGCACCCATGCTGGGTCAGTACAAGCAGGGAATCCCGAAGGCTGAATAGGGTGTGAACACACAGACACACTTTAACTAGGGCTCACACACATCTTAGAGAGGACCCCTGGGCAGACCCAGGAGGGGGCGTGGCCTCCACATCTCAGCTAGTGGTGCGGTGGAGAAGCTGGAAGGAGTTGAGCAGTGGTAGTGAGTCGGAAGGAAGCAGTGAAGGAGGACTCACAAGCCGAGTCTGAAGCGGAGAGCGGGCACGGAGACATGCTAGTCAGACCCTGCAAGTGTAGTGGCTGTTTGCGGGGGAGTTCGGTTGCCAAACAGTCAGACTGAAAGACACCTCAGGAAGAAGCGGGGTGATTGAGTACGGGGACTCTTGGCAGACCAGGCACGCAGGGGAAACAGGTTCCCGAAGTAGGCTCAAGTTTAACTACCTACTAAACCTGCCGGTGGGGTGGACAACAAGTCCCACACCAAACATACAGAGTCCGCAGCATCAGCAGCAACGAGGGGGCTCATAAGTGAGATAGGGCAAGAAGCCATCTTTACTTGGTCTACGCTGCCAGAAAACGGGCCAGAAAGGGAAGAAAAGGCAGATGCGACTTCCCTGGATGAATCCCATATACTGAAAGTCGGGGGTTATCTGAAACAAGAAGTGCTAGGAAGGCGAGCTTACTGTCACCCTTACTTCAGCCTGAAGGATACCTGGTTCTCCCTGCAGCTTGTCTCAGCATCGCCCGGGTTACCTCACAGTGAACAACTGAACGTGAGTAAAAACCCTGAAAGACATTCTGGACTGTGTTTGAGTTATTCTCCTACCTGTGGTTCCACGCACATACACTCGAGCCCCTGGGGCAAGCCTCACTCTCGGGAGGCCATAACACCAGACTGCAGACACCATCAGCCCCAGACGATGGCTAAATTGCAGTGGCGGTCACCCCTCACCCTGACCGCAAAACCGAGAGTGGCTTCACGATTCCTATTAAGTTAATTTGCCAGAAGATTTCCAGCATGTGAAGACCCTGCGGCATCCCTGGAGGTGGAGAGAAATCCCTGAGGTCCCGGAGGCGATCGCTGCAGGTGAGGGGCTTCACACACCCAGAACTGCTTGTGGTTCTGGGTGCATATTACACCTGACAGGTTCACTTTAAGTTGAGGGTGTCAACAATGTTGTGGGGCCCATTTTTAGAGTTTTATGTGAAACTAGAAGGTGGCCCGATTCTACGCATCGGGTATTCTAGAATTTACGTATTGTGTAGTTAATGTATGATTTTTGTTATATATATATATATATATATATATATATATATATATATGTTGTTGTGTGTAGTTACCAAGTGTTTGTGTAGGGCGCTGTACATGTTCTGGGTGTTGTCTGGGTGTGGCGGGGGGTGAGAGCGGTGTTTGTGTGTTGCGTGTGTTGCGTTGTTTGTGGAGCGCCGTGTGTCTGTAGCATTGTGTGTGTGTGTTGCGCGGTTTGTGTGGGTGTGGGGTGTGTGTGTGTGTTTTGGGGGCAGGTATGTTTTGTGCAGTGTGTGTGTTGTGCGGTATGTGCGTATATTTGTGTGTGCCGCGGTGTTTGTGTGTTGGGTGTTGTGTGTGTGCGGCGTTGTCTGTGTGTGTGGGTGTCTGTGTAGGGCGGTTTGTGGTTCCCAGTGTGTGTGGTGTGTTGTGCAGTGCGTGTGTGGCGGTGTGTGTGTTTTGGGGGGAGGTGTGCCCCCCCCATCGTGCTCCATCCCCCATGCTGCGCACCCCCCATCGTGCTCCATCCCCCATGCTGCGCACTCCCCATCGTGCTCCATCCCCCATGCTGCGCACTCCCCATCGTGCTCCATCCCCCATGCTGCGCACTCCCCATTGTGCTCCATCCCCCATGCTGCGCACTCCCCATTGTGCTCCATCCCCCATGCTGCGCACTCCCCATCGTGCTCCATCACCCATGCTGCGCATTCCCCATCGTGCTCCATCCCCCATGCTGCGCACCCCCCATCGTGCCTGCCCCCCCCATCGTCCTCCATCCCCCATGCTGCGCACCCCCCATCGTGCTCCATCCCCCATGCTGCGCACTCCCCATCGTGCTCCATCCCCCATGCTGCGCACTCCCCATCGTGCTCCATCCCCCATGCTGCGCACTCCCCATTGTGCTCCATCCCCCATGCTGCGCACTCCCCATTGTGCTCCATCCCCCATGCTGCGCACTCCCCATCGTGCTCCATCACCCATGCTGCGCATTCCCCATCGTGCTCCATCCCCCATGCTGCGCACCCCCCATCGTGCCTGCCCCCCCATCGTGCTCCATCCCCCATGCTGCGCACCCTCTATCGTGCTCCATCCCCCATGCTGCGCACCCCCCATCGTGCTCCATCCCCCATGCTGCGCACTCCCCATTGTGCTCCATCCCCCATGCTGCGCACTCCCCATTGTGCTCCATCCCCCATGCTGCGTACTCCCCATCGTGCTCCATCCCCCATGCTGCGCACTCCCCATCGTGCTCCATCCCCCATGCTGCGCATTCCCCATCGTGCTCCATCCCCCAAGCTGCACACTCCCAAACGTGCTCCATCCCCCATGCTGCGCACTTCCCATCGTGCTCTATCCCCCATGTTGCGCACTCCCAAATGTGCTCCATCCCCCATGCTGCGCACTCCCAAATGTGCTCCATCCCCCATGCTGCGCACCCCCCATCGTGCCTGCGCACTCCCCATCGTGCTCCATCCCCCATGCTGCGAACTCCCCATCGTGCTCCATCCCCCATGCTGTGCAATCCCCATCGTGCTCCATCCCCCATGCTGCGCACTCCCCATCATGCTCTATCCCCCATGCTGTGCACTCCCCATCGTGCTCCATCCCCCATGCTGCGCACTCCCCATCGTGCTCCATCCCCCATGCTGCGCACTCCCCATCTTGCTCCATCCCCCATGCTGCGCACCCCACATCGTGCTCCATCCCCCATGCTGCGCACCCCCCATCGTGCTCCATCCCCCATGCTGCGCACCCCCCATTGTGCTCCATTCCCCATGCTGCGCACTCCCCATTGTGCTCCATCCCCATGCTGTGCACTCCCCATTGTACTCCATCCCCCATGCTGCGCACTCCCCACCGTGCTCCATCCCCCATGCTGCGCACTCCCCATCGTGCTCCATCCCCCATGCTGCGCATTCCCCATCGTGCTCCATCCCCCATGTTGCGCACCCCCCATCGTGCTCCATCCCCCATGCTGCGCACTCCCCATTGTGCTCCATCCCCCATGCTGCGCATTCCCGATCGTGCTCCATCCCCCATGCTGTGCACCCCCCATCGTGCTCCATCCCCCATGCTGCGCACTCCCAATCGTGCTCCATCCCCCATGCTGCGCATTCTCGATCGTGCTCCATCCCCCATGCTGCGCACTCCCAAACGTGCTCCATCCCCCATGCTGCGCACTCCCCATCGTGCTCCATCCCCCATGCTGCGCACCCCCCATCGTGCTCCATCCCCCATGCTGCGCACTCCCCATTGTGCTCCATCCCCCATGCTGCGCACCCCCCATCGTGCCTGCCCCCCCCATCGTGCTCCATCTCCCATGCTGCGCACCCCCCATCGTGCTCCATCCCCCATGCTGCGCACTTCCCCATCGTGCTCCATCCCCCATGCTGCGCACCCCCCATCGTGCTCCATCCCCCATGCTGCGCACTCCCCATCGTGCTCCATCCCCCATGCTGCGCACTCCCCATCGTGCTCCATCCCCCATGCTGCGCACCCCCCATCGTGCTCCATCCCCCATGCTGCGCACCCCCCATCGTGCTCCATCCCCCATGCTGTGCACTCCCCATTGTGCTCCATCCCCCATGCTGCGCACTCCCCATTGTGCTCCATCCCCCATGCTGCGTACTCCCCATCGTGCTCCATCCCCCATGCTGCGCACTCCCCATCGTGCTCCATCCCCCATGCTGCGCATTCCCCATCGTGCTCCATCCCCCATGCTGCACACTCCCAAACGTGCTCCATCCCCCATGCTGCGCACTTCCCATCGTGCTCTATCCCCCATGCTGCGCACTCCCAAATGTGCTCCATCCCCCATGCTGCGCACTCCCAAATGTGCTCCATCCCCCATGCTGCGCACCCCCCATCGTGCCTGCGCACTCCCCATCATGCTCCATCCCCCATGCTGCGAACTCCCCATCGTGCTCCATCCCCCATGCTGTGCAATCCCCATCGTGCTCCATCCCCCATGCTGCGCACTCCCCATCATGCTCCATCCCCCATGCTGTGCACTCCCCATCGTGCTCCATCCCCCATGCTGCGCACTCCCCATCGTGCTCCATCCCCCATGCTGCGCACTCCCCATCGTGCTCCATCCCCCATGCTGCGCACCCCACATCGTGCTCCATCCCCCATGCTGCGCACCCCCCATCGTGCTCCATCCCCCATGCTGCGCACCCCCCATCGTGCTCCATTCCCCATGCTGCGCACTCCCCATTGTGCTCCATCCCCATGCTGCGCACTCCCCATTGTACTCCATCCCCCATGCTGCGCACTCCCCACCGTGCTCCATCCCCCATGCTGCGCACTCCCCATTGTGCTCCATCCCCCATGCTGCGCATTCCCCATCGTGCTCCATCCCCCATGTTGCGCACCCCCCATCGTGCTCCATCCCCCATGCTGCGCACTCCCCATTGTGCTCCATTCCCCATGCTGCGCATTCCCGATCGTGCTCCATCCCCCATGCTGCGCACCCCCCATCGTGCTCCATCCCCCATGCTGCGCACTCCCAATCGTGCTCCATCCCCCATGCTGCGCATTCTCGATCGTGCTCCATCCCCCATGCTGCGCACTCCCAAACGTGCTCCATCCCCATGCTGCGCACTCCCCATCGTGCTCCATCCCCCATGCTGCGCACCCCCCCATCGTGCTCCATCCCCCATGCTGCGCACTCCCCATTGTGCTTCATCCCCCATGCTGCGCACCCCCCATCGTGCTCCATCCCCCATGCTGCACACTCCCCATCGTGCTCCATCCCCCATGCTGCGCACTCCCCATCGTGCTCCATCCCCCATGCTGCACACTCCCCATCGTTCTCCATCCCCCATGCTGTGCACCCCCCATCATGCTCCACAGTCACACATCAGGCAGTATACACGCACACATCTGATCGCATACACTCACACACACACCCCACTTCTCCCTGTGCCCACATGTGGGCAGTCCCAGCAGCTGTGCTGCACGCCGTGCTCCTCTGCCGACACTCACAGATCCGATCACATACACTCACACACACACACTCACTCACACATTAGAACACACTCACACACATCCGATCGCATACACGCACACACACACTGACGATATCGCACATACGCGCTCACACAATCACAACATCCGGAGATACCACATGCTTCCGGCCATGTGATCCTCCGACAGGTCCTGGAAGGTCACTGCACAGTATCGCCGCCGAGAAGCAAGCGATATCACGGGATGCTGTGAGTCTGTGGATGCGATCTGATGTGTGTGTGAGAGTGAGTGTGATCTGATGTGTGTGTGTGTGTGTCTGTTCTTATGTGTGTGCGTGTGTGTGTGTTCCGCCGCTGCAGGACCTTGATGCGCTCACCTCGGTTCGAGAGGCCATTCTGTGTGGGGGGCGGAGCCTGGGCAAGCGGCCAATCCGTGCGGGGGGGCGGAGCCGAGGCGAGGCGAGCGGCCAATCCGTGCGGGGGAGGAGCCGAGGCGAGCGGCCAATCCGTGAGGCCGAGCGGGCCAATCCGTGCTGGGGGGCAGGGCCATGGAGAGCCCAGCGGGCAATCCACTGTTTGTCACCGTAAGGACATGGCCAATCCGTGCGGGGGGGGGCGAAGGCGAGGCGAGCGGCCAATCCGTGCGGGGGGAGGAGCCGAGGCGAGGCGAGCGGCCAATCCGTGTGGGGGGGCGGGGCCATGGCGAGCCCAGCGGCCAATCCGCTGTTTGTCACCGTAAGGACACAATTTTGGAGCAAGACAGACAGACAGTTAGACAGACAGACAGACAGAATAAGGCAATTATATATAGATTACTGTATATCCAATTTGCCTTTTTTCTTTGTTTATTTTTTTTTTATTTTTTTTGTGTGTTGTTGCAATACACACAAAGGAAATAAATATGTTTTACTAGGCATTGCCCCCACTAGCCAGATTCCTACTCCACACTGATGAGGGGCTAATACCCCGAAACGGCTGTCTGTGGATGGATACCATGTTTGGTATAGGTGGTCTCCTTGACTGGAGACTGCCCTTCCCGTGGTTGTTCCTTCCCGGTGAAAGACCTGGCTAGTTTCCTGCCAGCGTTGAGAAACATGTGATGGTGTCTCCGCGGCTTTCTCATTTGCATACTTCCCAGGGGGCTTTGCTCTAGAATCACTGCGTTGAGAAACACGTGATGGTGTCTCCGCAGTGGATATGTTGATCTCCCTAAGGTCAACAAAGCTTGCTTAAGTAGTCTTTTACTAGGCATTGCCCCCACTAGCCAGATTCCTACTCCACACTGATGAGGGGCAAATACCCCGAAACGGCTGTCTGTGGATGGATACCATGTTTGGTATAGGTGGTCTCCTTGACTGGAGACTGCCCTTCCCGTGGTTGTTCCTTCCCGGTGAAAGACCTGGCTAGTTTCCTGCCAGCGTTGAGAAACATGTGATGGTGTCTCCGCGGCTTTCTCATTTGCATACTTCCCAGGGGGCTTTGCTCTAGAATCACTGCGTTGAGAAACACGTGATGGTGTCTCCGCAGTGGATATGTTGATCTCCCTAAGGTCAACAATGCTTGCTTAAGTAGTCTTTTACTAGGCATTGCCCCCACTAGCCAGATTCCTACTCCACACTGATGAGGGGCAAATACCCCGAAACGGCTGTCTGTGGATGGATACCATGTTTGGTATAGGTGGTCTCCTTGACTGGAGACTGCCCTTCCCGTGGTTGTTCCTTCCCGGTGAAAGACCTGGCTAGTTTCCTGCCAGCGTTGAGAAACATGTGATGGTGTCTCCGCGGCTTTCTCATTTGCATACTTCCCAGGGGGCTTTGCTCTAGAATCACTGCGTTGAGAAACACGTGATGGTGTCTCCGCAGTGGATATGTTGATCTCCCTAAGGTCAACAATGCTTGCTTAAGTAGTCTTTTACTAGGCATTGCCCCCACTAGCCAGATTCCTACTCCACACTGATGAGGGGCAAATACCCCGAAACGGCTGTCTGTGGATGGATACCATGTTTGGTATAGGTGGTCTCCTTGACTGGAAACTGCCCTTCCCGTGGTTGTTCCTTCCCGGTGAAAGACCTGGCTAGTTTCCTGCCAGCGTTGAGAAACATGTGATGGTGTCTCCGCGGCTTTCTCATTTGCATACTTCCCAGGGGGCTTTGCTCTAGAATCACTGCGTTGAGAAACACGTGATGGTGTCTCCGCAGTGGATATGTTGATCTCCCTAAGGTCAACAATGCTTGCTTAAGTAGTCTTTTACTAGGCATTGCCCCCACTAGCCAGATTCCTACTCCACACTGATGAGGGGCAAATACCCCGAAACGGCTGTCTGTGGATGGATACCATGTTTGGTATAGGTGGTCTCCTTGACTGGAAACTGCCCTTCCCGTGGTTGTTCCTTCCCGGTGAAAGACCTGGCTAGTTTCCTGCCAGCGTTGAGAAACATGTGATGGTGTCTCCGCGGCTTTCTCATTTGCATACTTCCCAGGGGGCTTTGCTCTAGAATCACTGCGTTGAGAAACACGTGATGGTGTCTCCGCAGTGGATATGTTGATCTCCCTAAGGTCAACAATGCTTGCTTAAGTAGTCTTTTACTAGGCATTGCCCCCACTAGCCAGATTCCTACTCCACACTGATGAGGGGCAAATACCCCGAAACGGCTGTCTGTGGATGGATACCATGTTTGGTATAGGTGGTCTCCTTGACTGGAGACTGCCCTTCTCGTGGTTGTTCCTTCCCGGTGAAAGACCTGGCTAGTTTCCTGCCAGCGTTGAGAAACATGTGATGGTGTCTCCGCGGCTTTCTCATTTGCATACTTCCCAGGGGGCTTTGCTCTAGAATCACTGCATTGAGAAACACGTGATGGTGTCTCCGCAGTGGATATGTTGATCTCCCTAAGGTCAACAATGCTTGCTTAAGTAGTCTTTTACTAGGCATTGCCCCCACTAGCCAGATTCCTACTCCACACTGATGAGGGGCAAATACCCCGAAACGGCTGTCTGTGGATGGATACCATGTTTGGTATAGGTGGTCTCCTTGACTGGAGACTGCCCTTCCCGTGGTTGTTCCTTCCCGGTGAAAGACCTGGCTAGTTTCCTGCCAGCGTTGAGAAACATGTGATGGTGTCTCCGCGGCTTTCTCATTTGCATACTTCCCAGGGGGCTTTGCTCTAGAATCACTGCGTTGAGAAACACGTGATGGTGTCTCCGCAGTGGATATGTTGATCTCCCTAAGGTCAACAATGCTTGCTTAAGTAATCCGTGCTGGGGGGCAGGGCCATGGAGAGCCCAGCGGCCAATCTACTGTTTGTCACCGTAAGGACATGGCCAATCCGTGCGGGGGGGGCGGAGGCGAGGCGAGCGGCCAATCCGTGCGGGGGGAGGAGCCGAGGCGAGGCGAGCGGCCAATCCGTGTGGGGGGGCGGGGCCATGGCGAGCCCAGTGGCCAATCCGCTGTTTGTCACCGTAAGGACACAATTTTGGAGCAAGACAGACAGACAGTCAGACAGACAGACAGACAGAATAAGGCAATTATATATATAGATTACTGTATATCCAATTTGCCTTTTTTCTTTGTTTATTTTTTTTTTATTTTTTTTGTGTGTTGTTGCAATACACACAAAGGAAATAAATATGTGTACAACAAAACATTTGTAATTACAATACTTTTCTGGGACAATTTTAAGGGTGCCAAAACTTTCTTCCATTATAACAAATATTAATATAAATATTCATGCTTTTAACCCCTTAACGACCGCGGGCCGTAAAATTACGTCCTAAATGACATAATCTTACTGCCCGCGGTCCTCCGGCGGCAGCATGCCGCGATCGGCACACATCTCAGCTGATTTTCACAGCTGAGATGTGTGCCTGCTAGGCACGAGCAGAATCGTTATCTGCTCGTGCCGATTAACCCCTTATAATGGCGCTGTCAATACATGACAGCGCCATTATAAGCGCAATCGCGGTAAAGTTTTACTTACCGCCGAAACCGGAAGTCACGTGACGCGATCACGTGACTCCCGATAGTTGTCATGGTAGTACAGGGTCATGTGATGACTCCTGTACTACACATGAATTGGTTTCACTTTCGCTGTGCCCGGGGCACAGCAAAAGAGAAAGACAGCGTATCTGCTGTTTACAGCCTTCCAGCTGTGATCAGCAGATACTGCAGAGCGATCGGAATGCTGATCGCAATAGCCCCCTAGGGGGACTAGTAAAATAAAAAAAAAAAGTAAAAAAATAAGTTTTAAAAAATTAAAAAAAAACAAAAAAACCTAAAAGTTCAAATCACCCCCCATTCGCCCCATTGAAAATTAAAGGGTTAAAAAAATAAAAAATATACACACATTTGGTATCGCCGCGTTCAGAAACGCCCGATCTATCAAAATATAAAATCAATTAATCTGATCAGTAAACGGCGTAGCGGCAAAAAAATTCCAAACGCCAAAACGACGTTTTTTTGTCGCCACAACTTTTGCGCAAAATGCAATAAGAGGCGATCAAAACGTAGCATCTGCGCAAAAATGGTACCGTTAAAAACGTCAGCTCGAGACGCAAAAAATAAGCCGTCATTGAGCCTAAGATCCCGAAAAATGAGAACGCTACGGGTCACGGAATATGGCGTAAAACGTGCGCCACTTTTTTCGGACAAACTTCCGATTTTTTTTTAACCCCTTATATAAAAGTAAACCTATACATGTTTGGTGTCTACGAACTCGCACTGACCTGAGGCATCACACCCACACATCAGTTTTACCATATAGTGAACACAGTGAATAAAATATCTCAAAAACCATAGTGCTATCGCACTTTTTTTGCAATTTTTCAGCATTTGGAATTTTTTTGCCATTTTCTAGTACACAATATGGTAAAACTGATGGTTTCATTTAAAAGTACAGCTCGTTCCGCAAAAAATGAGCCCTCACATGACCATATTGACTGAAAAATAAAAAAGTTACGTCTCTCAGAAAAAGAATGGCGAAAAAAAAAAACGGAAAGCGAAAAATCGGCCGGTCGTGAAAGGGTTAATAAGAAATACTATTAGTGGTTTAGTGGCTGTTACTCCTGTGCTTGCTCTGCTGCGTCTATCACACAGTCGGAGGAGGATAGCTTTTCCTCCCTTGACAGCAGCAGACGCCCCTGCCCATGTCCACCCTGCTCAGTGAGGATGGTGCGACCATGCATGAACTGTCTCACTACAAACTAATGTCTAAAAGAATATCAGGCATAAACTGAGCATGTGCGACCCATCACTAAAAAATTACAGGATGCAACCATGTTCAACCAGGTAAGCAAAAAAATCTGACAACTTTTCAGAGGGTGATATCTGGAGCACTTTTGGAAATTGATTGCATTTGAAAAGTTTATTTTCTTTTTTTTTTCTTAAGCAATTGAGCTATGATTGATTTTGTGGAAATAACCTTTTAAGGCAAACCCAGTGTGATGTCCTGGAGTCATGTGAAAGGATATATTCACATGACATTTTATCCACTCATCAGTGGCTCCTTCGGGGATGAATAAAGAGATTTTGATGTTTGATGTTTCTGCTGATGGGGCCATTGATTTTATTAATGCAGGCGGAGGGACATTGTGCTTTGTCAGACATCATTGTCAGCAGTATCCGCCTATTTAAATCGGGCACCAAAACATGGCTGACAGCAATTTCGTGCCAACTTCAAATAGGCATATACAGCCAAAAATGATGTCTGACAAAGCACAAAGTATCTCAGTCTGCATCATTAAAGACAATGGCCCAATTAGCACAAACATTCGAATTTCATTTTTTAGGGCTTCAGACATGTCCTGAAAGAATCACCGATGAGTGGATAAACATGATGTCAATATGTAGGAGATGATCATGATACCTCCACTCCTACTAAGTGTTGTATTACACTGTATTGCATAATGTATTGAGATAGCTAGAAGGTTTGTGAAGTAAC
Source organism: Anomaloglossus baeobatrachus (assembly GCF_048569485.1). Taxonomy (NCBI): domain Eukaryota; kingdom Metazoa; phylum Chordata; class Amphibia; order Anura; family Aromobatidae; genus Anomaloglossus; species Anomaloglossus baeobatrachus. Next base: position 432,889,130 of record NC_134357.1, on the reverse strand, counting down.
AGGAAGAGTGTTAGGGTATGTGCACACGTTGCTTTTTTTTCCGCGCGGAAAAAAACGCACCCTCTGGCAGAGGGGAGAATTGTAAACAATGCTTTTTGAGAAACAACGCATCGAAAACGCATGCGTTTTTCATGCGTTTTTCATGCGTTTTTCATGCGTTTTTTTAGGTGCGTTTTTTAAGACTTGTCAGTGATAATAAAGTTGGTTGAACACAGACCTTTGGAAAAAAAAACCTGTGATGTCATTTCCTTCTCCACATCCTGTTTGGATAAATGGGAGGGCTTGGAATGGAAGGAGCACCATTTGAATTTTGGAAAAGTTGAAATAAACTTCGCGCACCAAGCCCCTTAGGTACCTATACGTCAGAAAACCCCCACAGGTGACCCCATTTTGGAATCTGCACCCATCAAGGATTTTATTCAGGAGTATATTAAGCATTTTGAATCCACAGCTACTTCACCCAAAATGTTGCTGTAGCAACAATATTCTCACTTTTAGGCCCGCTTCACATGTCAGTGAAAAACACTGACGTTTTTCACTGGCGTGTAAAACACGCACATGTCCCTCCGTGTGCCGTGAATCACGGCACACGTGGGTTGTCTAAGTGCAATCCGGGCTCCGTTCTCCGTGGCCCGTGATTGCACTTAGAGATTAACTCACCTGCACCCGCTCCCGCTCTCCATGGTGCTGATCGCTCCCGCGGTGCAGCATCCGGCCGGCGCTGACCCCCGCAGCAGCTGCTTCCGGGTTGGCTGTGTCGTGCATCATGAATATGCGCGACAATAATGAGCCGGCACAGAAGGAACAGGGAGGACGGGCTGCAGAGGACATCGCTGGAGCCGGGTGAGTTAAAATGTTTTTTATTTTAAAAGCACGTTTTTTTCTGGCACGTGTTTCACGGATCACACCACTGCGTGGTCCATGGGACATCAGTGATGCCAGAAAAAAATGGACATGTCTCCGTGCGGCAATCACGCACACGCGGGTACGCCGCATGGAGACACGTGCAGTGAAAAATCACTGACGTGTGAGCAGACCCATTCATTATAATGGGTCTGCGTATGTCAGTGATCCTGGTACGTTTAAAAAAAAGCACAAACGTCCCAGAATCACTGACGTGTGAAAGGGGCCTAAGGCTATGTGGCCATGATCCAGCGACACGGCGTCTAGTACACAGTGCCAGCCTTCCTGCAGCTGCCCATGCCCACGATTTGGGTTCAGGCTGCTGTGGAGCTCTATACTACCTGCAGAGAACACTCGTCTCCGCAGCATAAATTGACATGCTGAGGCTCGGGAAGCCACGCTACCGGTCAGTTTATGCTGCGGAGAAAAGAAGCACAGTGGGCATGGGATCTCCAAAAATCCTTCCACTGTGCTTCTACTGCACAACGCAGCGTTATGGACGCAGGGAAAACACTCAGCGCCCATAACGCTGCAAACCCTGATTGTGGACACAGCCTAAAAAGCGTCAATGGATGAAGGGATGTCAAATATATAGAACGTCCTACCCCCGCCTGCATATTCTAAGCTGGCACCTTTAGTACCCTTCATGTGGCACTAAAGGGTGCCTAGCTTAGTATTTATCCAATAAAAAAAAAAAAAAATGAAAAAAATGGCGTGGGGTCCCCCCTATTTTTGATAGCCAGTCAGGGTAAAGCAGACAGCTGTAGCCTGCAAACCACAGCTGGCAGCTTCATCTTGGCTGGTGATCAATTTGGAGGGCTCCCCATGTTTTTTTTTTTATTTATAAATAAAGAATAAAAAAAAAAATAACGTGGGGTCCCCCCAAATTAGATCACCAGCCAAGGTGAAGCTGACAGCTGGGGTCTGGTATTCTCAGGGTGGGAAGAGCCATGGTTATTGGACTCTTCCCAGCCTAAAAATAGCAGGCCGCAGCCGCCCCAGAAGTGGCGCATCCATTAGATGCGCCAATCCTGGCGCTTCGCCCCAACTCATCCCGCGCCCTGGTGCGTTGGCTAACGGGGTAATAAATGGGGTTGATACCAGATGTGTAATGTCACCTGGCATCAAGCCCAGCAATTAGTGATGTCACGGCGTCTATCAGACACCCGACATAACTAATTGACAGTAAACAAAAGCAAAAAAAGACAACAATTTTTTTATTAGAAAAAACACTCCCCAAATCATTCCCTTGTTATCCAATTTAATAAAAAAAATGGGTCCGCAGAAATCCATTTGGATGTCCCACGTCGGCTCTGGACCTTCTAGAATATGGGGGACACGTTCAGGGAACGTATCCCCCATTTTCTAGGAGGGCAGACCCTCCATTTGAGGAGAGTGGGTGCAAAAATCTGCACCCACTCTCCCCGGGTCACAGCTGCAGACTGCCGAGCAGCCAGCACAGCTCACACTGAACACTGTGCTGGCTGTCAGCTGCTCTGCTCATGTGACCGGCCGGCGTCTGCTGTGAAGGAGGAGGGAGCCGCGGGGGATCAGCGCTGCGACCGGACAGGTATGTATGACACCGGGGGGAATTGGGGTGAACGGGCAGGGCCTGGGGAACAGTTTTCTGTCGCATGTGTTATTGCACATGCGACAGAAATCATAGGAGCAGGGCGGCCGGTGCGCTACTGTGCGCGCGGCCATGTTGGATTTTCGGGAGGGGGGTCGGGGGTCGGGGCGGGCACTTTGGCGACACCGGGGGCTTTGCCAGGAAGTGAGGTCAACAGGAAGCCTCTTGACCTCACTTCCAGGTAAATGCCTGCGTTCTGGCGTGCCGACAAAGGCCGCGGACCGCAACAAAAAAGCAGGTCCATGCGTTGTGGCTGCGTTCTGACCCCACATCATTGATTTCAATGGGGGAGAGAACGCAGCCACAACGCACAAAAGAAGTGACATGCTGCTTTTCTTTCCGCACCGATTTTTGCCATCCAAAACGCTGCGGAAAGAAACGCAGCGTGTGCACTGATTTTTCAGCTTTCCCATACACTTTGCTGGGAAAGCTGAACGCATGCAATTTGCCACTGAAACGCTGCGGTTCAAAACGCAGCGTTTCCGCGGTAAAAAACGCATCGTGTGCACACAGCCTTATATGCAGGTGCTGGCAAGCACAAAAATAGATACTTTTGGTAACTAAGGTAACAATGCCCCCTGTTCCAGGTGTGAGCTGGATTGGCTGACACTTCCCCTCCTTGAGACTGTGTATGGTATAACCTGGACAGAAAAAGTGCGGGAAAGTGTCTGTAAGGAGAGGGACGGTCTGAGAAAGGTTCAGGAAGTGGTTGTGCCACAGGTAAAGGAGATAAAAGCAAGACGTTGCCTGGGAAAAAAAACAGATTATTGCTCAGATGCTACCCATCCCAAGAGAAGACGTCGCCCGGATGAGCCCAGTTGCCCCATGACCCAGGAGAAGATTAGCTGCCTCCGTTCGGCCCCACAGAAGTGCATGCGCTCTAATGTATTATGTACCCTGAGAAAGGACCAGTTCCCCGGACAGTACCATGAGTTTGGATTTATGCGCACTGGTTAGCGTTTAGTACAGGCCTCCATAGTTAGACTGCAGTGTCTGCACAATCCCATTAGGGGAGACCAGTTAGGTTAGAGCACAGAGTAGTGAAGTAAAAGTATATTTTCTGCAGTTGTTTGTACTGTTAACTATTGTGATAGTTGGGGCAACAGTCATAGTTCGTTCCAGCTACATAGCTTAATTGTGTATCATCACCTGTTCAAAAATACCCCTTGCCCTGTTTCCCAACAACCCTTATGTGTTAACTCCCTACGATGAGATACTCATAACTGTAACTCATCTGGTACCGTAACTTACTCTGCACTGCGGTGGTCCCCCCGGTCATTGTTTCAAACATATCCTAACTCCTCTCTACTTTTTACTCTGCTATATGTACAGTATGGGACACCTACAAGGGAGCATAACTACTGGATTGTTATCTGTTTTATTTGGAGACACACACTGTTGGTTATACTCGCCCACAAATAATGTGCAACTTAAGTATAAGGCTTCATTCCCATAATGAGCTTTTTTGTGAGTTTTTGACTCTGTATATTTTTGATGTGTCAAAAACGCAGTATCTTACCGTTCCAGCAAATTAAATAGAATTTATAGAACTCTCCTGCCCACTGAGCTTTTTTTTACTCCATGTAATCTGACCTGCGGTCATATCCACAACATGTCAATTTATCTCGAGGTACACTGAGTTTTCTATACAGATTTTCAACATATACTTGCATTAAATGAGGAAAATCCACAGGTAGAAAATGCACATGCGTTTTTAGTGCGCTTACATGGTGGAAACGTATAGAGGGGAATCGGGTGATGGCAGGCTCGGCCTCAATCTATTTTGAAAGCTTGAATTTGTGCATGTGTACCGCCCCGGACAGGGAGTGCGATACTTACGGTACTTGAGTTTTCTGCGGATCGTCCACCACCCCGCTGCCGATGACTGTCATAGACATAGCAGGACAACACATCACACTGAGACATTCTTTGCAACACAACAGCAAATGCTTTATTTGACTTTCAGTCCTCTGGACAGACATGGTCACTTGATTATTACATTCCTGTATTGCCACTTCCATTACTATCGGGTACTTTTCTTGAACTAGTCTTCGCCCTGAGTATTAGCCTTCCAGTAGCTTAATGTAGACTCCTGCTTCGCCCCGATTCACACTTTCCAAGGATTTTCTAGTCTGCTTCTAGAGCCCTCAAATGACTTTCTAGTCACTCGACCTGTATATTGGTCCGCCGGTGGTACACTTCTCCCCAACACCCAACTGGTCGCTGGATACTGTTAAGCCTGTCACGAGGTGAACCATAGGCTCTTGACCACTTGGAGGGTACCTTCTGGTTCTGCGACGGACTTTAGTACAGTGTATGTCCTTGCTTCAACAACACTTGGCAGAAATGACTTTCTTTCTGACCTGTCTCACTAACCAACTGTAACTCACTTATCTCATTTTATTCTAGTTTCCTTGGTTGCCAAAAGTATCTAGCCTGCTATCACCTGCATATCACTATTCCTATTACTAACAAACTCTATCTATCTTACTTGTATCTTACTCTATTCACTATCAGCACATTGCTAATACATTAATAACTTATATTATAAAAATACTTTATGTTACTATAAAATGCACATTATGCAGTAATACTGTGCCGCCCCCGTGTCAGCAGCCGGGCTGCTCGGATCCGGATCGAGGGGCATCCGGACCCGGGGGTCGTGCGGCCACTCAAGGGGTCACTTGCGTACTCACTTAAAGCTGACACCTACAACTGGGTAAACCAAAGTTCTGGACACCGCTGCCGCTGAGGGGAGCTAGTTTGGGTCCGGTCCCCGATGGTGCTGCCTGATGATCTGGGACATTCCTCCTGGCACTAAGTTCACTTGCTTGTTGGTCCCGGTAGTATAGAACTACTCGGGTCCCGCTCCCCAGTTTGGCTAACTGTGGGAGCTTGCTCTCCGGGTTCACGCTTGCCATTTTCTGGACCGTTTTAGTGGAAAGTCCTATCTCCCTCGTTGCGCTAGTACCCCGATTCTGGAGCAAGTGGAGAGCGGATCTTGAAGGCTCCGTTCTCATCGGGTAAATTGTCAGGTTGACTGAAGCTACTCCTTGACCTAGGGTCCACGTACCCCGTCGTGCCCTGGTCCCAGCCCAGTGATGGTATAAGGCCACTGGCTGTCCTTCTCAACACTTCCGTGCCCCTTGTCATGATCCCCTGCGACCGGGGTCCAGCTCCTAGTAGGTCCAGACCAGTCTGCTACTTAGTTGCTTCCAAGGAGCCCGGCTCCTGACCTCCTCTCTCCTTCACTTCCAAACTACTTCTCTCTTCTGACCTACTTCTGACACGCCTGACTTCCCCTTAACCAACCCCCCAAGTTGGTGACCCTATTCCACTCAGGCCGTCCACTGGTGTGTCTGATGGGTGTGGTGCAGAGTGTACCTAGGATTTTACTAGCTGTTGTCGGCAACACCATGTAGTTGGGGACCCATAACCAAGGAGGAGATGGATATTGCACAGAAGGGCAGATTGCACAATACCCTTTGACGACCTGATAGTCCAGGGCATCACATTCCCTCTTGGTTAAACGTAGCTCATCCTCGAGCTACATGACATCAGAGGTTTATTTTTTTTTCAAACTGCAAAAGTGGAAAAAAAAAAAAGAACATTTTTATTTACAAAATACTTCCCACATTAGGGAGGCTGGATACTTGAACGTTGCTTACCTTTAGAGTTCATCAGTACAACGATGGAACGCTACCGGTTTAGTTAGTAGCGGCGGCTCAACCTGCTCCATTACAGCCTCTTCCTGCAACAGTCCAGCCCCAATGTCCCGGATCCTATTCACCCGCCACCCAAACAACCTGACCCACTGCATACCTATTGTGGGTCCGTGACCAGGTTAAGGTCCCGGGTGTTGTAAAAGATGACTCTGGTGGGCACAGGAGGTGCAATTATTTACAGGAACACAAGTTTGTGTTGGTCACAACCAGTCCTGTGACCATGGTCCATGTTTACTACTATATATATATAACGAAGTCCATGTACCGGCGTACACACTATAAAAATCTTCTCGTGAATCAGGTAATTTTTTCTCTTTCCATTCAAACCCTGTTGATTAGACACTTATCTTCTAATGTTTTCTATATGAAAAATAACAAACCTAGGAAAATAATAAACGAAACACAGACACCTAACAGTTCTGCAATAACATTACACATCCCTGGTACCACTCACTGGGAGGCTGGTAATCAACGGCGGCGGCTGACACAACCCGCTCATCAACCATAGCGAGCCACTTCACATCTAAGGCGTACCAGCCCCGCTCACTCCAATGCCGAGTGTAGATAACCACCTCTCCTGGCTCCAGTTTATGGCCCGGATGGTCCCTCGGGAGATGTTGCTCTTTATCTCTTCGAGCGACAAACACTTCTTCAGAGAGGTTCGACTCCCAGAGGAAACGCCACCCTTTGTCGGGGTTAAAACGCCTTACATGGCCCCTATGCCACGGCCCTCTGACACAGAAGGTGGCCCTTCTCAAGTGCTCTTTTTCTCTCTGTGCACGGGCAACCATCTCCCGTTGCCTCTGATCTTGATTCGTCATCTTCGGTTTAAGCTTTGGGTGTTCTCGTTCCCAGTAGGGGACGTCAGCGTCCGGCCTCAGCTCCCTAACTGGTTCTGGCTTCAGGTGCACTCTTGCAGCCCCAACAACCGTTGGGATGCTGCACGGCGGTGGAACCGGCAGCTCTTCAGGCTCCACCTCTGCCACATCGGGTACCTGTACCGACTGCTCCGCAGGCAGGGTTGCAGAGTCCGGGTTCTCCGCCTCTAAGGACGGGCCCGGTGATGCGGCCGGTGTCGGGGTGACCGCTGTCGTGACCGGGTTGAGGGACGGACCCGGGGGTTCTGCAGCTGTATCTTCGTATACAGGGGCTGAAGGTTCCGCTGCCGTGGTGGGAGCAGGCAGCTCGGCGTCTGTCGAGGACAGGGATGGTGGCGGCAGAGTCCTCACCGGGAGCGGGGGCGGTCCGGATCCCTCAGCCGCATTGGCCGGATTAGGATAATCATTAGGGATTGGGTAACCGCTTACCCTCTCTTCACGTGGGATCTCAGTCTTACGGGTTCGCACCACCATCACCAGGCTCCTCATCTTTTCCCTCCAGTGGTCCAGTATAAGCAGGAACTGCGTCCGCATTCTCCTGCAAAGCTGCTCCGTCTCTTCCTCAATCCAGGTCGCGGTCCCGGGAACAGCACATTCCAGTGACCAGCTCCGCTCAGCCATCTTTCTTCTGCGCTGTCCAGGAACGTTATGGCAGAGTCCTGGCATCCCTGCTTCTCTTCCACTGCTGCTACATGCCGTCACGCCCCCTCGGTTTTCACTCCGCACTCTCTCCGAACCTGTGGCCCTCTGGGAACTTCTGGTTACGGGCTCACTTTTAGGACGAAGAGCGGGGCTTCGGATTCACGTGCTTTTGTGGAGAAGACGGCATCTTGGCGCCAAAAGATGGCGGAATCAGCGGGAAACGGGCTCTTGACTCGCGTTTTCGATCTTCAAGGCGCACGTCACCCAGGTAAGTAGGTTCTGCTTGTATCCTGTTTGTGACACCAGGAATTTGAGGTGTGCCGTCCCCTTGTCAGCAGCCGGGCTTCTCGGATCCGGATCCGCGGTGGCTCGAAGGGCGTCCGGACCCGGGGGTCATGCAGCCACTCAAATGAAGGGGGTATTTACAGGGGATTGTGTTTAGAGTTAGTGACGCCACCCGTGGTGTGTGGTAAGGTGGAGTACCAGCGCTGCAGTTGGGAGTACCCGGGGGCGATGGAGTAGGGCAGCCAGGTGTTGGGACCCTCCACGGGTAGGGGAGAATGCTCCGGGACTCGGTTATGGTGTTTGGGGAGTGCCGTTGAGTGCGAAGGGGTCACTTGCGCACTCACTCAGTCCATAAAGCTGACACCTACAACTGGGTAAACCAAAGTTCTGGACACCGCTGCTGCTGAGGGGAGCTAGTTTGGGTCCCATCCCCGATGGTGCTGCCTGATGATCTGTGACCTTCCTCCTGGTACTAAGTTCATTTGCTTGTTGGTCCTGGTAGTATAGAACTAGTCGGGTCCCGTTCCCCAGTGTGGCTAACTGTGGGAGCTTGCTCTCCGGGTTCACGCTTGGGATTTTCTGGATCATTTTAGTGGAAAGTCCTATCCCCCTCATTGCACTAGTTCCCCGATTCTGGAGTGGGTGGAGAGCGGATCTTGAAGACTCCGTTCTTGTCGGGTAAATTGTCAGGTTGCCTGAAACTACTGCCTGACCTAGGGTCCACGTACCCCGTCGTGCCCTGGTCCCAGCCAAGTGATGGTACAAGGATGCCGGCTGTCCTTCTTGACAGTTCCGTGCCCCTTGTCGCGATCCCCTGTGACGGGGGTCCAGCTCCTACTAGGCCCAGACCACCGTCTGCTGCCTAGTTGCTTCCAAGGAGCCCGGCTCCTGACCTCCTCTCTCCTTCACTTCCAAACTACTTCTCTCTTCTGACCTACTTCTGACACTCCTGACCTCCCCTCCCCTTAACCAACCCCCCAAGTGGGCGACCCTATTCCACTCAGGCCATCCACTAGTTTGTCTGATGGGTGTGGTGCAGAGTGTACCTAGGATTTTACTAGCTGTTGTCGGCAACATTATGTAGTGGGGGACCCATAACCAAGGAGGAGGTGGATATTGCACAGAAGGGCAGATTGCACAATACCCTGTGACGACCTGATAGTCCAGGGCATCACAATACCATAAAACATACATTTATTTGTCTTATTAGGCCTAAGCACAAGGTGGCGAAGAGCCGCTACACCCATTTGGCTCTGCTATGTCGCGGAAACATTCTCCCACAGCAGCGCCACTCACCAAAAATAGAACGCACTCATCATAAAATACAATAGTACAGTACAATACTCAGTAGGGATGGGGGTAACTTGACCACCTCCCAAATGCCTCCTTTCTTAAATCTTATTCAAAATAACAGGAGCACTCAAATAAAGAGGAGGGGAAAAACCTGAAGGATGTAAATAGTGAACATTGAAATGTGAATATGCATTACTGCCCAGAAAACATGAAAATAAATAGGGGAAAAAATGAGTTACTTTGCAAATTAAAATGGCCAAGTTTACTTGAGCCCAGTTACCTCTCTTTGTGTCCAAACTGACCTCTTATGTAGGCTAGAAAATAATCTGCAAAAGAAAAATTAAAACACCTGAGGTAACTGGGAGGAGTGTGCAGTCAAATTAGATTAGGACCTACTTGGTTTCAGAAAGTGGTAAAACTAGCAAAAATTAACATTTTTTAATCTTTTTTGACCAGGTCATTTTTAGCAAACAATGAACGTCGTAAAAACAAAAAAAAACTTGTGGCAGAATCACATTGTTCACTATTTCATATTACTTGAAATTTTTCTCATGTTTTCCAGATATATTTGTATGGTAAAATGAATGGTGTCATTCAAAACTACAACATGTCCCACAAAAAAACAAGCCCTCCTTAGGGTGTGTAAAAAAAAAATGAAAAGTTATTACTCTTGGAAGAAGGAGAAGAAAAATGATAGCAAAAACTAAAATTGGATATGGCAGGAAGGGGTTAACCCTTTGCCTCCAGAATGTAATGTGCACGATTCCTGGCAGACTGTGCCGTAAAACACATCGTTCAGATTGCATTTGTAATTATGGTTTATTTGCACATTACAGACAATTAACATCTGGTAGAAGAATACCTTCCGCAGGAGACATTTATCGCTTTAACCCTGCGCGCCCTTGCAAATATCTGTATACCGCAAGGAATAAATCGCTGGCGGAGAGGTATGGAGATAGGATAAGCTGAGAGAGGGAAATATTTACTGACAAGCGTTCAGTTTAATCAGTCAGAAGATTTCATAACTGAAGCAGGCGAGAAGCAAGAACGATGTAGACGAAACAGTCAAACCGGAGGTCATTGTCAGATTCTAATGAGTCCCTCTGCAGCGTAATAGACAAACACACCGCCTAAAAATGATTACTAAACGCCACTCTTCTAATGCTGCTCCCCATATTTCAGTCAATTATAGCCGGCGGTGACGTACCCACTATAAAGACAGACGGCACCACATCTATGGGTCCTGCTACCTTCCCTAAAGCAGGCTTTACATGCTACAATTTATCTAACGATGTGTCGGCGGGGTCACGTCATAAGTGACGCACATCCGGCATCGTTAGTTACATTGTAGCGTGTGAAACCTCCGTGCGATTGCGATTAAACGTTAAAATGTTGATCGCATGTACGTCGTTCAATTACTAAAAACTGAACGTCAGGTTGTTCAATGTTCCCGGGGCAGCACACACCCCGGGAACAATGAACTGCAGCTTACCTGCGTCCCGCGGCTCCCGCCGGCAAAGCGGAATGAAGGAGGTGGGCGGGATGTTTACGTCCCACTCATCTCCGCCCCTCCGCTTTGATTGGCCGGCTGCTGCGTGACGTCGCGGTGACGCCGAACGTCCCTCCCACTCCAGGAAGTGGATGTTCGCCGCCCACATCGAGGTCGTATGGAAGGGTAAGTACGTGTCACGGCAAATAATCGTTTGTTCGACACGGTCAACAAATTGAACGTGCCGCACATACGATGGAGGTGGATATGATCGCATATGCGGATGGTGCCCCAACCGCTGTCCACTAACCAACACCTCTGTTACCTCACAGAGGAGATGTAACTAATAATGCAGCAAGTTTGTGAATGCGAATAATATGAAGAGTGGACCTGTAGCTCCTGCCCAATTGTAGGAACTACAAACATAAGCGGATGGTGGTCGAGCTGCCGCCCGACCACCGTGCGGAGCTGCCGCCCGACCTACACCCCACCTACTGTCTCCTCCCCAAAATCCTTTAGAATGTAAACCTGCAAGGGCTGGGCCCTCTTCCCTCTGTACTAGTCTGTCTACTGTAACCTGTATATGTGTTCTGTATGTAACCCCCTTCTCATGTACAGCACCATGGAATCAATGGTGCTCTATAAATAAATAATAATAATAATAATAATAATAATAATAATAATAATAAAAATGGTAGCCCCAACCGTAGTCCAATAACTAATACCAGTGTTACTTCACACTGATGTGGGTGCAAACAGTACTATCCGTACTGCTTAAGATTAATGATAGTCCCTGCGTAACGCGTAACCTCCTTGTGCTATCCACACAGAGGGAGTCAGTGAGCTCTCTATGCTAACCACACAGATGTATTATAGAGACACTGAGAGCAGTGAGTGATGGCCCTGCCTAACCCTGCTCCTCTAAGGTAGATGGAAGCGGGCTGTAGTATTCTACTAGTTGGTACTGAGACCCTGCCTAACCCGTTCCACTAAAATGCAAGGAATCGGGTAGTATTGGACATCACACATGAGGCGTCTACCCCATTCATGCACCAAGAACGACTGAGCGCCGAACAGCGTGCTGCAGGGATCTTTATAGATGAAGCACCTCCCACAAGATGGAGGAGCTCCGAGCTTAATCCACCAATCATCAACAAGTTCATCAAGAATGACGTCACCCGCGGCCAATCAGCAGCCAACATGTCATGGTCATGTGACCCCGTGTCAGCGATGACGTCACCCGCGGCCAATCACCAGACAGTATATCATCGTCATGTGATCACGCATCAGCGATGACGTCTCTCGCGGCCAATCAGAAGCCAACACTTCATAGTCATGTGATCCCAGTTCACGACCAATCGATGATCACCACGTGGTGAGCATGCTCAGAAGGGGCAAAAGGTGACTTAGAACAAAAGCCTGCTTGCAAGCTCGCACATGCTCAGAAGCCCCACTACAGGACTTAGCCTCAGCCGCAAGAACCTCACCGACGACCCGTAACACTGTGGCCCGCGAGATCTGACCCTTGGGATTTTTGCAGGCACTTGCAGACGCCTTATCCCCCGCGTTGGGTTTCCTTCTCGCTCTACGTGGACTGCTAGTGGGACAAAAGTTGGAATCTTGTCCCCTGCTGGTTAATTGGAAAGGTGCATGAAGCTGATAAAGCTGTCCTCACCCTAGGTTCAGGTACCCCGACTGTGCACGGCCTCCGGACCGGATTCCCACTGTCGGAACCAGTGGGCTACAACCCTGCCCCGGTCCACTTAAGGTCTCCCGCGACCGGCCCCACCAGGACCAAGTATTTCATGTAGTGTGCCAGGGTGTCCAGAGTCAAGCCCTTGCTGAAGCACTACCACTCCATGCCACTGTACATTAACTTTTCCTTGAAAGTTACTGGTTTTCCTATCATGTCTCTCAGGACAAATGGAAGGGGGTGGTGATAATTTTCTCTGCCAGCAGACACCGTCTACTACAAGCTTCCGCCCTTTTTACTGAAAGCACCACTCCACTGTTTTTTATTACGTTGTTGGAGTGGTGCTTTAAATCTAAGTCCCCTGACCTGAGTATTATACTGACCCTCCACCATCTTTATCTGTTATCATTGCAGCTCCTGTCCATCTCTGGCAATTTGTGACTGCAGATTAATCAATTTAAAACGGACAACCCCTTTAACTTGTGCTTGCAACAGTAAGCTGGAAATCAATCATTTAAGTAGAAACCTTTACTCTTTAAGGCCTTCTTCACATGTCCGCCATTCTGGTTCATGTGGCATCTGTTTATCACTAGTATCACAAATATCCATTATAACCTTTTGGGCTGCTCATATATCCATGTTTTTACACAGACCGTGTGTCCATGTAAAACACACGGAGATGTTTTTTTTTTGTCTGTCAGCATGGATGACGAAGGCAAATTACAAGTCTTTGCATCCGTGAAAAACAGAAACAGCACACTGATGGCATCTGTGTGCCATCTGTGTGCTGTACGTGATTGATATTGAAAGTATAGGAGAAACGTTGTCATACACTGCTCACAAAAAAATAAGGATATTTGACTTTAGGGTGAAATTTCAGGATGATCCTATGATGCCCTCTAACTAGAGTTGAGCGGATCGGTTATAATCCGGGTCCGGCGGATCCGGATCGGGTTGCCGCAGAATCCGCGTCCATGTAAATCAATGGGGAGCCGGATCCGGGACGAGAGAGAGAGAGAGAAAAAAAACAAACCCCGGATCCGGATCGTGCACCCCGAATCCCGGGTACTGGTCGGACTCGGATCGGGCTCTCAAACTGTGCGGATCCGGATTTTGCGGATCCGGGTCCGCTCAACACTACCTCTAACCTTTTCAGGTGAAATTAATGTGACCTTCTCTAATCTTTTGGATGCACAATGTCCAACAGTTCAATGTTTCAGTACTTTTCGCACAACTCTAACAAGGAGATTAATGGCTACCTTCACGACAGATGTTTGATCCAAGAATCGCCCAATAAATTGAGGGGTTCTATTAAAATTGGTATTTAAACAGTCCTCCTTATCATACTGTTCACATTTTGACATCTTGAGACCAAGACGAGATCTGAAAATTGATCAGCAGCACCTCGCCATGGCAAAGCTTCAATCAGAATGTTCGAAGTGGCCACTGAGCTTAGAGTGTCACAGAGTGTCATCAGCAGATTGCAACAGAGATACAGAGAAACTGGGAGTCACAGAAAGACATAAAAGTGGATGTCCTTTGGTCACATCCTGCACTGATGACCGCTTAATTGTGAAGAATGCCCTTCAGTACCAGATGATAAATACCACAGAACTTGAGGCACATTTAAGAGAGATGAGAGGCACCCAAGTGTCACATCAAAACCATTTACATCAGCATTGTCTGCGTGCTATATGATCCGCAAGGGTACCTGACCACACAACCAGGCACAGGCGTGGTCTACTCTGTTCACTGAAGAAAGTCGATTCCCTCTGAGCAGAAATTATTGCCACCAATGATGTTGGAGACATCGAGAACGCTATGCATCAGCAGCTGTTCTCACCAGACAAGCTTTTCGTGGTGGTGGTGTTACAGTGTGGGCAGGTGTGTCCAGTCAATACAGGACTGGCCTACACTTTGTGACTGATACAATGAGAATGTCTGTAACCATTAAGCACATTGCCTCTTTATGAGTAAAGTTGTTCCTGAACTTTCTCCTGTGTACACTTGCACAGTGACAAGCTCCTACTATTTGAATAATATCTTTAATCCATTCACGGTGCCTCTGCATGAACAACACAGCCCTAAGTTCATCTTCATGGATGACAATGCTCCAGCTCATCATAGTCGCATCATTAGGGAATGGCTGCTTGAGACTGGGGTACCTCAAATGGAGCGGCCTGCTCTGTCTCCAGACCTGAATTTCATTGAAAACCTATGGGAATCAGCTGAGTCGCCGTGTAGAGGCTCATAACTCTGTACCTCAGAACCTCAGTGACCTGAGGGCCACCCTTCAAGAAGAGTAGGATGCCATGCCTCAGCAAACAACAACTCCACTTGATAACAACATAAGACATCGTTGTCAAACAGTAATTGATGCTCAAGGCCACATGACAAGTTATTGAGACACTGACACTTTCGGGGGGCATACCTACCACTATTGTTGTCTTTTGTTTCAATAAATTGTTAGAGATGAGGAGATTACCATTGCATGCTTCTGCTTAAATTCCCTACTTTCATGATAAAATATCACTGTAGAGTGATCTTTTTAAATTTTACATAAATTTCACCATAAAGCCAAATATCCCTAACTTTTTGTGAATAGTATATGTATATTTCTTTAGCCATCCTGGAAAAATATGGCTGACACAAGGATGACACATTGATGGCACACTGATGGATAACACTGATGACACCAGTACTGATTTTTTCACGTACATGTTTTATACACATGTGTGAAGGACTGGAAGCCTAACACAGTCTCTCTTGGGAAGTAGTGCTGCAGTAGCTCATACATGGCAGCCATTACAAGCAGATAGTCACACAGAGACACTGGTCTCCGGCCGTCTTTGATCTAACAATCCTCTTCACACTCATTCTTCTAATGTGGTGATCGTCACAGTCAGGAATAAGCCTAATATATGCTCAATTCTGCTGTGGCAAATACTCTTTCTTACAGTCGTTATACAGTCATATGAAAAAGTTTGGGCACCCCTATTAATGTTAACCTTTTTTCTTTATAGCAATTCGGGTTTTTGAAACAGCTATTTCAGTTTCATATAACTAATAACTGATGGACTGAGTAATATTTCTGGATTGAAATGAGGTTTATTGTACTAACAGAAAATGTGCAATCCGCATTTAAACAAAATTTGACCGGTGCAAAAGTATGGGCACCCTTATCAATTTCTTGATTTGAACACTCCTAACTACTTTTTACAGACTTACTAAAGCACTAAATTGGTTTTGTAACCTCATTGAGCTTTGAACTTCATAGGCAGGTGTATCCAACCATGAGAAAAGGTATTTAAGGTGGCCACTTGCAAGTTGTTCTCCTATTTGAATCTCCTATGAAGAGTGGCATCATGGGCTCCTCAAAACAACTCTCAAATGATCTGAAAACAAAGATTATTCAACATAGTTGTTCAGGGGAAGGATACAAAAAGTTGTCTCAGAGATTTAAACTGTCAGTTTCCACTGTGAGGAACATAGTAAGGAAATGGAAGAACACAGCTACAGTTCTTGTTAAGCCCAAAAGTGGCAGGCCAAGAAAAATATCAGAAAAACAGAGAAGAAGAATGATGAGAACAGTCAAGGACAATCCACAGACCACCTCCAAAGACCTGCAGCTTCATCTTGCTGCAGATTGTGTCAATGTGCATCGGTCAACAATACAGCGCACTTTGCACAAGGAGAAGCTGCATGGGAGAGTGATGCAAAAGAAGCCGTTTCTGCAAGCACACCACAAACAGAGTCGCCTGAGGCATGCAAAAGCACATTTGGACAAGCCAGTTACATTTTGGAAGAAGGTCCTGTGGACTGATGAAACAAATATTGAGTTGTTTGGTTATACAAAAAGGCATTATGCATGGAGACAAAAAAACACGGCATTCCAAGAAAAGCACTTGCTACCCACAGTAAAATTTGGTGGAGGTTCCATCATGCTTTGGGGCTGTGTGGCCAATGCCGGCACCGGGAATCTTGTTAAAGCTGAGGGTTGCATGGTTTCAACTCAGTATCAGCAGATTCTTGACAATAATGTGCAAGAATCAGTGACAAAGTTGAAGTTATGCAGGGGATGGATATTTCAGCAAGACAATGATCCAAAACACCGCTCCAAATCTACTCAGGCATTCATGCAGAGGAACAATTACAATGTTCTGGAATGGCCATCCCAGTCCCCAGACCTGAATATCATTGAACATCTGTGGGCTGATTTGAAGCGCGCTGTCCATGCTCGGCAACCATCAAACTTAACTGAACTGGAATTGTTTTGTAAACAAGAATGGTCAAATATACCTTCATCCAGGATCCAGGAACTCATTAAAAGCTACAAGAAGCGACTAGAGGCTGTTACTTTTGCAAAAGGAGGAGCTACAAAATATTAATGTCACTTTTATGTTGAGATGCTTTTGCACCGGTCAAATTTTGTTTAAATGCGGATTGCACATTTTCTGTTAGTACAATAAACCTCATTTCAATCCAGAAATATTACTCAGTCCATCAGTTATTAGATATATGAAACTGAAATAGCTGTTGCAAAAATCCAAATTGTTATAAAGAAAAAAGGTTAACATTAATAGGGGTGCCCAAACTTTTTCATATGACTGTACTTTGGCCTTATGGTACATGTATGTATTCTTCACTCACAGGAAAAAGTCAATACGCTCCATTTTAGCCTGGAATATTACCGTAAATTACTCACCACTGCTACCTAGCTTTCAAAAGCAATGAGCTTTTCAAGCGTAAACCACTTCGGGAAAAGTTCCTTTTGGGGGAGTTTTTAAAGGAGGTTTGGGTTTTTTTAAAGAGTTTTGGAAAAATTTGATATTGAAGCGTTTTTTGGGGTTTTTTTGCTTCCTTTTGTTTGGACACTGCCTAGTTTGCATCTGATTTCATCAGGATCTGAACTGACATCCACTTTTTTTTCCCATAAAATGTTTTTGAAAACCTCTTCAGGACAATTAAAAAAAATGAAAAAAAACCTTCAGTTGAACAGCCAAGTATATTTTCACATACAAATTATTTTTTTTTAATAGGATTTTGCGGTAGTATATGTAAACCTACACTATAAGAAGTCCAATTAAAATCATGAGAAAAACTAAATAGGCTTTTTGTTTTAATTCTATGGTTTTACATATTAGAAAATAAAAGAAAAATAACATCTGGTTCTTAGAGACCTTAAAATTATGTAAATACAGCCTCAGATGAACAAAAACATGGACAAATTACACAGTCATTATATATTTAGCAAAAACTAGGCCAAGATCCATGTGAAAAATTAGGTACAGTCTTATTGCTTTGATATGAAAGGAGTACCAGTAAGGTGTTGCTAATCAAGTGACCTATCAGCTAGTGTAACCACCAAAGTTTTGGCTTTTGCTGGTCTGAAGCATTAATATTAAGATAATGCCAAGGTGGAGATAGGTCAGGAATGATTTTTATGATCTTTGAGAAGCAATTGTTGTAAAACAATCTTGGACCTTATATTGGGCCATTACCAAAAAATTTTGAGTCCAGCATTCTACAATAAGATAACAACGGGATACTCACCAAAACGAAGGTTTTGGTACAGAGCCAAAAATCGATTGTTTTTTTTTAAGAGTCTTCTAATAAAGAAATAACTCCTACAATTGGTAAGATACTTCTTTTACTCAGCGGACAGCACACCACATCACCCCACAGACCAGCTCTTCACATTATAGTTTATGGCATTTAAGTTTACAATTAGGCATGTCACAAGGAGGTTTTTACAAACATTGCCAATTGTCATGGCGGCGTCAGGATCTATGAAAACTGCAGATTCTGACACTCTACTTGCTGACTTCTCTAATGTCAGCGCAGGCAGACTCGGGCATCGACCCACAGACTTGTGGGTCATAGGCAGGATAGCAAAAGTTAATCACTGCTGGACTGCTTGTTATTCTCCTTTGATCACATGCTGTGGGGAAGCAAGTCATATTCGTACTCCTCCTATATATGCTGGCTGGTCTCTTCCATTAATGCCAGTTATAGCTTCTCTATACTGGTCTGGTGAGGTGTTGTGATCTAGAATAACTTGTGGTTGTAGTACTTTGTTGCTGTGAGTGGTTAACTTCTGCCCCTTCTTTCCCTGGGAGAGAACAGATTAGCTCTGGTCAAGAGTATAGTAAGGCACAGAAATCCAGCATATCCAGCATCAGGGGTAATCCGGAGGTTAGGAATAGCCTAGGGTTAGGGGAGTGCTGACGGATTGAAATAAAGATGGAGAATATTTCAATCTTCAGCCAGCTCCACTGTGCAGAGATGATAATGTGACGCCCTGGACACCCCAGGAGTCACAGGTCATTACACACACCACATACACCCCCACCCCAGTAAGGTACCACCAGTCAACCAAAAGACCTGATTGCTTCCCTCAGAGTCAGACAGGCACACCAGGTGTGCGGAGTCAGGCGGATAGACACGCCCTCCGAGGAGTCTGCTGGCCTGAGGCAGGATAACACAGGCAGATAGATATAGATTGAGAGTGAGTGAGGAGAGAGGAGCACAGTTCTGCTTGGGGCCTGGGTTGGAGCCTAGGACCCCAGATCAGTCAGGCAGGCAGACGGTAGTGGCCGCCTGCAGGAGACCGGGAATATAACCGGTGGAACCGTAAGGGACCGGGACAGGGTAGTGGCCCGCCGGAACCGAACCGGGGACCCAACTGGATACCGGAGCACCAGGCAGGGTACTCAGACCCGAACTAGGCTATAAGCCACCACCATAGTCAAATCAACTGATTGCGGTCTGGACCTCAGGGGTTCATTCCCACCTAAGTCCCAATTGAAGGCAACAGTCCAACCCGTCCGGATAGGAGCCACCGCCAGAGGCCAGAGATCCAAAGGGCCAGCGTCTGCGGGCAAGCGGGCTCCTACGACACATATACGCTGGGGAGCGGGCTACCAGTGCCCAGGCACAGTAGCCAAGATCACATACAGGTGCAGGAGAAAGGCAGACATTACCAACCTATCTGGAGAAATTGCAGCCGGCTGCGGGCCCCGTTCGTCACCCCGTTTGGTTTACCAGCACCTCCAGTGTCTTGTATCAGAGTGAGTACACCAGTGCCCTCGGGCACTGCACCGCGCTGCACCGCCACCTCGCGCCCTGCACCCCGGCCCCTCGCCAACCGGGACCCGGGACCAACATTCCCTACCCACGGAGGGGTCAACACCTAGCTGCGCCTAGCTGCGCCGGGACTCCCCGCAGCGGTGGTGTCCACCATCACCACAACCCGTGGGTGGCGTCACCAACTTCCCAACACAACTACCCCACCACCCCCCTGCGTGCACCGCCACTACACCCTTACAGAGCGATGTGACCCCCGGGTCCGGAGGCGCTCGAGCCACCGACACACGAGCCCGGATCCGGGCGGTACACATCGACTCTTCTGGTGTTACGAACAGGATAGAACCAGTCTACTTACCGGTAGAAGTGCGCCTTGTAGTTCCCGTCAGCGTCGTCCCGCTGAAAAATCTGAAGATCAGCCATCTTGGGCGCGAAAGTTTCCCACTCCAGTCGTCTTCCTCGAGCAGTGAAGGCGCGAAAGTGAAGCCCCACCCCCAAAGAGAGAAGTGCGGTAGAAAAACCAAGGGGGGGCAGGCGAAGAGCTGGCCTCATGTGATCCCGGGGATAAGAAGCAGGGATGCCAGGACTCTGCATCTGTCTTGTTCCTGGACCCCGAAGGTGCAGCGCCATGTCCACTCCGTCCGAGCAGCCTGAAGCCCGCGCCCGGAACGGCGGCGTTGGTGGAAGCCCGGACCGCGGAAATGTGCTGCCGCCTCCAGACGCAGGTGCACTTCTTACTCGAGCACTGGGTGGCGGAGATGGAGGGGATAGCGGACGCCGTGCGGGCACGTGAGAGGATGGTGGTTTTGGAAAGGTGGGAAGGCGACCCACGCCCCTATGTCCCCGAGGGACCAGCCGCTGCGGCTGAGGGACCCGGTCTGCTCCTGCCGACCATACCACTTCATCCATCACCCTTAACGGTCAACGTTACCGCTTCACCCGAATCCCCACCCCCGACATCTGTGGCGGAGCCAGTCATAGTTGCCCGCGAGGAGCAACCTGTGGAGGCTGGCCGTGGACGGCCCCAAGACCACCAAGCACCAGACCGGTTGCCCTGGGAAGACCGCCAGGAACCGAAGCCCGTCCCTGGGGCAGACCCCATCATCCCGGAAGAAACCGCACCTACCGCTCCGGCCCCGGCAGTCCGCCCGGCCAAGATGGAGGAAGACGCTACCCAGAGGAAGGCCCCAAAGGTGAGGCAGGCTGCTCCTGGGTCCCGGACCTCGGCTGAGGTTCCGTGGGGAGGCGGCTGCAAGGCAGCAGAGCCGTCCGCAACACAGCGGGGCTCCCTTCGGAGAGTGACGGTCGTAGCCGCCACTGGGGAGCGCGGTTCGCGGTTCGAGGTTCTCCAGTTCGTGGCTCGAGTAATTTTGGGGGCTGTTCTAGATCGAACTAGAACGCGAGCTTTTTGCTAAAGCTCGATAGTTCTAGATACGTTCGAGAACGGTTCTAGCCGCCACTGGGGAGCACTGGCTGGGCCAGACCCCCACTGATACTGACCCTGGGCAAGCAGACGCCCCCTATTGGGAGCGGCCGCCAAACCATCCATGCCCGGGGGTAGCGGCCTATGAGAAGCGGAAAGTGGAGGTCCTCGCCCGTACCATCCGGGAGAAGGAGAGTCTCCGCAGCGCTACCTACTGGGTGCGGGGCCCCACGCACCAGGGCCAAGTCTGGCGGTTCAACTGCGACAAGGGATGGGGATTCCTCTATGACCCCGGCCTGGAGGCCGAGTTGTTCTTTTCCCGTGGGGACGTGAATGCACACCACCCATATGGTCACCCGGACCGTGACTTGCTACCCAGTGACCTAGTGCAGTACACCCGGCTAGAGTTGAGCGCGGTTCGCGGTTCGAGGTTCTCCAGTTCGCGGCTCGAGTGATTTTGGGGGCTGTTCTAGATCGAACTAGAACTCGAGCTTTTTGCTAAAGCTCGATAGTTCTAGATACGTTCGAGAACGGTTCTAGCAGCAAAAAGCAGGGCTTTTTACAGCTACAGTGTGCAGGAGCCATCTCTGGCAGCCTGCCAGAAGCTGGTAACCAAGATAAACATTGGGTATCCAAGCAAAGCGCTTTAGTTAGTAACCCGATGTTTATCCTAGTTACGTGCAGGAAGCCCACACTTCCCCGCTCAGCTCACTCTGCCCCCTCCTGCACGCGGCATGTACACACACACACACACACACACACACACACTCACACTCACCTGTCCCCAGCCAAGCAGTCCACGACACTGACATCCTCAGCGCCACCCACTTCGCACTCCGCCGCCAGCACACATGGCTCTGCCCACCTGCACTCTGCACACATGGTCCCGCTCGGCTTACCTGCGGTGATGAAGTCCCGACCTCAGCGCTGTCACTGTCCTCCATGGCCGCCGCTTGTCACATCACCTTCTCTCGCTTCCGACCCGAGACTGACTAGCGGTGACGTCACGGGCCGCTCGCGATACTTGGCTGTGAAGGCGGCGATCATTGAACTCAGTGACAGGTGCTGTCAGCAGTGCAGGAGATCAGCGCAGGTAATGTACCTCGCTGACAGCAGCACTTGTCATCCCCTGCAGTGACCTGGGCTGACCCATTGATGTTAGCTCAGGTCACTGCACTGCTCTCCCAGCCAATGGGGAACATCCTGCTCTTCATTGACTGGGACAGTGTGGATAGTCATGGCAACCCCTTGGATTACACCAGACCTGGATTTGTTTTTCTTTCTAATAAATTGGTTAAAGAGGGAATGTATTGGGGAGTGTTTTTTCAAATAAAAATGTGTTTGTCGTCTATTTTTTTTTATTACTGACTGGGTTGGTGATGTCGGGTATCTGATAGACGCCTGACCTCACCAACCCCAGGGCTTGATGCCAGGTGACATTACACATCTGGTATTAACCCCATATATTACCCCGTTTGCCACCGCACCAGGGCGCGGGATGAGCTGGGGCGAAGCACCAGGATTGGCACATCTAGTGGATGCGCCACTTCTGGGGCGGCTGCGGCCTGCTATTTTTAGGCTGGGGAGAGTCCAATAACCATGGACCTCCCTAGTCTGAGAATATCAGACCCTAGCTGTCTGCTTTACCTTGGCTGGTGATCCAATTTTGGGTGGACCCCTACGTGTTTTTTTTTAATTATTTATTTAATTTAAAATAACAGCGTGGGGTGCCCTCAGTTTTGGATTACCAGCCAAGGTGAGGTTGCCAGCTGTGGTCTGCAGGCTGCAGCCGTCTGCTTTACCCTAGCTGGCTACAAAAATAGAGGGAACCCTACGTCATTTTTTTTTTCATTTTTTTAGCTAAATACAAAGCTAAGCACCCCTTAGTGCCACATGAAAGGCACCAAAGGGTGCAAAATTACAAAATTCAGGAGAGTGGGACATTATGTGTCTTTCTGCCATTATAATGACATAAAAGACTGATATGAAGTGCACAAGCACCAGAAAATCACAGAGCGCTCTACGCTGTGAAAAGCAGTAGAAAATGGCACTGGAGTGAACATGTGACCGCCTCATGTAGGATGAAGCTATGGATCCTGGGTAAATTTATGCATTTACCCTCCTTCAGTTTTTTTGCAGTACACAAAAAAAAAACGGAAGGCACACGAATGACAAACAGATGACATATGGACCGTCTACGGAACGGAAACGGATGCCACACGGATGCACCCGTGAAAAAAAACGGACTGTTTTTTGCAGACCGCAAAAATGGATCGGTTGTGTTAATGTAGCCTTATTCTGATCTGCCGTTTATAAACAGCAGGCAGAAATAAGTGAATAACGCCCCCCAGCGTCAGAAAATCTCCGGGGTTTCAGGGCTAGCTGAGACCCTGGAGATCATGATTCAGGACGGTTTTTCCGGTCCCCGCTCACGTGATCACAGGTTTACATCGTACACCGATGATCACGTTACAGTAAATGACAGCGCCGGTAAAAAATTATTTATCTCCCATCTGGCATGAACAAACATGATAAATCTCCTCCCCGGTCCCCCGGTGTCGCCAAAGTGCCCCCCCTGATGCCCTCCCAGAAATCCAAGATGGCCGTGCTCACAGCAGCGCGCCGGCCGCATTCACCCTACTCCTCTGATTTCTGTCGCATGTGCCATGACACATGCAACAGAAAACTCCTCCCCAGGCCCTGCCAGGTCACCCCCTATAACCCCACCGGTGTTCCCCCGTGTCCCACAGGTACCTGTGCAGCGTTGATCCCCCCACGGCCCTCTCCTTCACAATAGACGCTGCCGCATGCACAGAGCGGCTGTCAGCTCAGCTTCCTGTGTTCAGACACAGTGAGTGGAGGTTATGCATCTGTAAGCTAAATGGGCGGCACGGTGGCTCAGTGGTTAGCACTGCAGTCTTGCAGCGCTGAGGTCCTGGGTTCAATTCTCACCAAGGACACCATCTGCAAGGAGTTTGTATGTTCTCCCCGTGTTTGCGTGGGTTTCCTCCGGGTACTCCGGTTTCCTCCCACACTCCAAAGACATACAGCGCTATGGAATTAATAACGCTATATAAATGAATAAATTATTATTAATACTGCAATGCCCTGCTCATGAGGTAAGGAACATAATTGATCAGGAGAGCTATATACTACATTTCCAAATGGAGGAATTTGCTTTTATAGTTTCCCTGCTGAACGACTACCAAACATGAGAGTCCGTTATACGCCACAAGAAAACACATCTAAATAGTGAGCTCTGTTGTTAAGTATTCCTTCAGCTGGATAACTGGACTTAAAGAGGTATTCCATCTCCAAGATCCTATCCCCAATATATAGTAGGTGGAATAGCAATAATATCAGCAAATACCAATATTTGGAAATGTAGAATAGTTCTCCTGATTAGGCATGCCCTTACCTCATGAGCAGGGCATTGCAGCTTTGGTAGCAACCATTACGACATGGACTCTGCTGCTGTGGACCCGGGGAGAGTGAGTGCAGATTCATTGCACCCACACTCCTCACATGAAGGGTCTGCACTCCTAGAAAATGGGGGATACGTTCCCTGAGTGTCTCCCCCCCATATTCTAGACGGTCCAGAGTCGTCGTGGGACCCCTTTATTTTTTTTCTTACAATAAATTGGTGAAAGAGGAAATGTTTTGGGGACTGTTTTTTCAAATAAATTTCTTTTGTCGATTTTTTTTTTTTGTTAGTACTGACAGTTTATGATGTTGGGTATCTAATAGACGCCATGACATCACAAACTGCTGGGCTTGATGTCAGGTGACCTTACAGCTAGTATCAACCCGATTTATTACCCCGTTTGCCACTGCACCAGGGCACGGGATGAGCTGGGGTGAAGCGCCAGTATTGGCGCATCTAGTGGATGCGCCACGTCTGGGGTGCCTGCGGCCTGCTATTTTTAGGCTGTGAAGGCCCAATAACTATGGACCTTCCCACCCTGAGAATACCAGACCACAGCTGTCCGCTTTACCTTGGCTGATGATCCAATTTGGGGGGGACCCTACTTTTTTTGTGTAATTATTAATAGTTATAAACTAATTATAAAAAAAGAGCCTGGGGGGACCTCCACATTGGATCCCCAACCACGGTAAAGCTACCAGCTGTGGTTTTCAGGCTACAGCCGTCTGCTTTACCCTAGCTGGCTATCAAAAATGGGGGGACCCAACGTCATTTTTTTTTTAACTATTTTTTAAATAGAAAAAATTAATGGGCTTCCCTGTATTTTGATTGCCAACCAAGGTAACGGCAGGCAGATGGGGGTGGCAACCCATAGCTGTCTGCTTTATCTGCGCTGAGAATCAAAAATACCGCGGAGCGCTACGTCATTTTTTTTAAAGATTTATTTTTACAGTACTGTGATGTCCAGCAATCAAAATACAGTGAAGCCCATTTTGTTTTTAGTTATTTAAATAAATAATTAAAAAAAATATATATGGGCTCCCGCTGCATTTTTTGTATTGCTAGCTAAGGGTAATCCAAGCAACTACTGGCTGCTAACCCCCACTGCTTGGTGTTACCTTCACTGGCAATGGAAAATCCTGGGAAGCATTTTTTATTTTTTTTTGCCAAAAAACTACAAAAAAAGGACGTGAGCTTCGCCATATTTTTGTATGCTAGCCAGGTATAGCAGGCAGGTGCTGGAAGAGTTGGATACAGCGCCAGAAGATGGCGCTTCTATGAAAATGCCATTTTCTGAGGCGGCTGCAGACTGCAATTCGCAGCAGTGGGGCCCAGAAAGCTCAGGCCAACCTGTGGTGCGGATTCCAATCCCCAGCTGCCTAGTTGTACCTGGCTGGACATAAAAATGGGGCAAAGCCTACGTCATTTGTTTTCTAATTATTTCCTGAAATTCATGAAATAATAAAAAAAGGGCTTCCCTTTATTTTTGGTTCCCAGCCGGGTACAAATAGGCAACTGGGGGTTGGGGGCAGCCGTACCTGCCTGCTGTACCTGGCTAGCATACAAAAATATGGCGAAGCCCACATAATTTTTTCAGGGGGCAAAAAACTTCTGCATACAGTCCTGGATGGAGTATGCTGAGCCTTGTAGTTCTGCATCTGCTGTCTGTCTGTATGGAGAAGAGCAGACAGCAGCTGCAGAACTACAAGGCTCAGCATACTCCATCCAGGACTGTATGCAGAAGTTTTTTGCCCACCAAAAAAATGACGTGGGCTTCGCCATATTTTTGTATGCTAGCCAGGTACAGCAGGCAGCCACGGGCTGCCTCCAACCCCCAGTTGCCTATTTGTACCCGGTTGGAAACCAAAAATATAGGGAAGCCCGTTTTTTTTAATTATTTCACTTATTTCATGAAATAATTTTTGTGTCCAGCCGGGTATAACTAGGCAGCTGGGGATTGGAATCCGCAACACAGGTTAGCCCGAGGTTTCTGGGCGCCTCTGCTGCGAATTGCAGTCCGCAGCCGCCCCAGAAAATGGCGCTTTCATAGAAGCGCCATCATCTGGCGCTGTATCCAACTCTTCCAACTGCCCTGAAGCCGGGTGGCTTGTTGGGTAATAATGAGTTAATACTAGCTTTGTTTTACTAGCTAGTATTAAGCCAGAGATTCTTAATGTCAGGCACGTTTGACCTGGCCATTAAGAATCTCCAGTAAAGGGTTAAAAAAAAGACACCACACAGAGAAAAAATACTTTAATAGAAATAAATACACAGACACATTAGAGACTCCATCTTTATTACCCCCTGTCAGCCCTCCACGATCCATGGTCTTCTGTCTTTCTCGTTCAACAAATTCAGCTCTGCTCCATCACTGCTGCATGGGGGAAGACGCTGCTTCCCGTGCAGCCTTCACTCCGTGAGTGATCAGTGCTGCTGGCTGTCAGCGGTAACAGCGGTAACGCTGACAGACGCGTTACCATAGCAACGGTGCTCCCAGAGCCGCGGTTAGCGGTGACGTCACCGCTAACTGCGTTGCTATGGCAACGGTGATCTCCGTTAATGACCGGCTGTGTCACTCAGTCCCTAACGGAACGGGGAGTCGACCGTGTGCTAGAGCATGTCGCCGGTACACGGCGATACACAAATGTGTACCATGTACCGGAGGGTGCAATGACAGGTCCTACATGACGCGTCATAGTCATGTGACCAGTCTGTAGCCAATGATATAATAGCCACGTGACTGGTCACATGGCTATTTTGACGTCACGATAGGTCCTGCATCACTGCTGGCAGTGCTGGTCACCGGGAGGATTCAGCGATCATCGGATGGAATAGCGGCAGAAGACAGAGTGCAGGAGGGATCGCGGGGACCGGTAAGTGTTATGGCAATGTTTATTAACTGTATGAGTACATTTATAGTGCGTTTTTATGTGTTTGTGATTGCCTCCCATTATATCCTATTGGT
Source organism: Anomaloglossus baeobatrachus (assembly GCF_048569485.1). NCBI lineage: Eukaryota > Metazoa > Chordata > Amphibia > Anura > Aromobatidae > Anomaloglossus > Anomaloglossus baeobatrachus. The sequence goes on along the minus strand of NC_134357.1, from coordinate 432,861,694 downwards.
TCGAGTTCGGTTCGTCGAACGTTCGCCGAACTGAACTCGAACGAGACCTCCGTTCGACGAACCGAACTCGAGCCGAACCACGGCCGGTTCGCTCGTCTCTACACCCGGCATCGAGGGGAGAGGGGCTGGTTTGCCCTGGATGTCCGCAGTGGTAGAAGCCGTATTTTCCCGAGGCAGTCCCAGTCCCCTCCCCCACCGTACAGCCCTGATGTGGAGCTGGAGGATGAGTATGAAGGAAGTGATTTGAAGTAAAGTAGCTTTCACCTGATTCAAAAAGGACAGTCCCCGTTGGGACCTACATTGTTTGGTGGTAGCCCGTTGGCTACTGAAGAGCCCGTCCTGGTTGGGACTGATGTTGTCCCCTTTTCCCTTAAGACAATACTGAGAACTAGCAAGCCACCCAATAACTATTGGGCTTGTAAATATTGCCCAACTGTCCTTCCCGCAACTGCCAGTCTCCGGAGAGGCTGGTTGGTGGAGGGACCCGCAGCAGCGCAGGCTGGGGTCCGGTCACCATCAGAACCAGTGACCATCCTCCGGGTCAGGGGTCCCCTTGGACGTGGGGCTTCTGAATGACTGCCAGGTGCGAAATACCGTACCCGTTCCCGCTTGGGTAGCCTGGCCAGGTTCCTGTTTCCAGACTGTGGAAAATGGGTGCTGCCCATTTCTTAGGGGCAGCATCAAGGTCTAGGTTGCTTGGGTGGGAAAGCGGAAGGACATGGACCCGTTCCCGTATGTTTAATAAAAAGGGAAGAAATGAGAAAAAAAAATGCTTTTTGAATGTTTTCAATTGTTTATATCTTTACAGAAAATAAAACCGGTGATGGACGGGCAGCCCGCGGACGGTCTGCATTAAACCAAGAGGGAATGTGATGCCCTGGACACCCCAGGGGTCACAGGTCATTACACACACCACATACACCCCCACCCCAGTAAGGTACCATCAGTCAACCAAAAGACCTGATTGCCTCCCTCAGAATCAGACAGGCACACCAGGTGGGTGGAGTCAGGTGGATAGACACGCCCTCCGAGGAGTCTGCTGGCCTGAGGCAGGAAAACACAGGCAGATAGATATAGATCGAGAGTGAGTGAGGAGAGAGGAGCACAGTTCTGCTTGGGGCCTGGGTTGGAGCCTAGGACCCCAGATCAGTCAGGCAGGCAGACGAAAGTGGCCGCCTGCAGGAGACCGGGAATATGACCGGTGGAACCGTAGGGGACCGGGACAGGGTAGTGGCCCGCCGGAACCGAACCGGGGAGCCAACTGGATACCGGAGCACCAGACAGGATACTCAGACCCCAAATTAGGCTATAAGCCACCACCATAGTCAAATCAACTGATTGCGGTCTGGACCTCAGGGGTTCATTCCCACCTAAGTCCCGATTGAAGGCAACAGCCCAACCCGTCCGGATAGGAGCCACCGCCAGAGGCCAGAGATCCAAGGAGCCAGCGTCTGCGGGCAAGCGGGCTCCTACGACAAATATACGCCGGGGAGCGGGCTACCAGTGCCCAGGCATAGTAGCCAAGATCACACACAGGTGCAGGAGAAAGGCGGACATTACCAACCTATCTGGAGAAACTGCAGCCGGCTGCGGGACCCGTTCGTCACCCCGTTTGGTTTACCAGCGCCTCCAGTGTCTTGTATCAGAGTGAGTACACCAGTGCCCGCGGGCACCGCACCGCGCTGCACAGCCACCCCGGCCCATCGCCAACCGGGCCCCAGGACCAACATCCCCTACCCACGGAGGGGTCAACACCTAGCTGCGCCCCGACACCACTCCCGGGAGTCCCCGCACCTTCACCGCAGCGGTGGTGTCCACCATCACCACAACCCGTGGGTGGCGTCACCAACTTCACAACACAACTACTCCACCACCCCCCTGCGTGCACCACCACTACACCCTTACAGAGCGACATGACCCCCGGGTCCGGAGGCGCTCGAGCCACCGACACACGAGCCTGGACCCAAACGGCTCGGCGGTCGCAGCCGAGGCCGCGGGGCAGTACACTAACTGCTACTGGAACCCAAGGGTCTGACGAACAACACACAGCTAATAGTTATAGGTCACTCAGATACAGGCTAACTGAGAACCCTGATAAGAACCACAGGGCACTCAAAAGCTCCGAGGTTACTACACTGGAGCTCATAGAACCTCACAGAGGCTGAACAAAACACACACAGTGTGGAGTTACTGTGCTAACCACACTAGGATAGAAGAGGTGCGGTCTCCTATCAAAGAACCTAGGTACGCCACCACACCACTAGAATCAGGCTCTCCCTAGGCGGGTACCACACCAGCCTGTTTGCTGTGCCCCAAGTTGGCGACAGCTTACTACCGCAGACAACACTAGCAGACATGCTGGACCCACAGTCGCCTAGCCCTGGCTACCTATTGGTGCACCGAAATGGCAACCATGTGCCTCCAGGTAATGTGATGATTGCGCACAGAAGTGCGCCCTCCAAGTTCTTTTATAACCTAAGGTCCACCCAAAACCTGAGCCAGAACAAGATGGCAACGTCAGGGACCAATGGTGGAGTGCCACATCATCAGTGACATCACCAGTGGCCAATCTGGGACCGCCACATCACTGATGACAAAACCCCAGCACCGCCCCAAACACACTACCAGTCATCACCTGACGACCAATGGTGATCTGCGGTGTCATAGGGGCGGGCTTCCGCAAGCCAATCCGGAGTGGCCACATCATCAGGACATCTGACGCTAACCAGCCAATAAGGTCATGCCACGTCACGGACATGCCCAGTGAAGTCCTTTCCTGGCTTCATCTCAGAAAATGCACAAAGTGTGCGAGCATGCACAGTAACCTGAACTGAGGACTTACAGTAGCCCCTGAAATGATACTATCAGGCTGAGCATGCTCAATAGCGGCAAGTTTGGACTTAAGGGGGCTTTACACGCAGCGACATCGCTAGCGATGTCGCTGGTGAAGGCACCCGCCCCCGTCAGTTGTGCGTCATGGGCAAATCACTGCCCGTGGCTCACAACATCACTAGGACCCGTGACACGTACTTACCTGCCTAGCGACGTCGCTGTGGCCGTCCAATAGAAGCGGAGGGGCGGAGAGCAGCCGAAAGAAAGTGACGCCCACCTCGTTGCTGGAGGACGCAGGTAAGGTGTTGTTCCTCGTTCCTGGGGTGTCACACGTAGCAATGTGTGCTGCCTCAGGAACGACGAACAACCTGCGTCCTGTAACAGCGACGATATTTGGGATTAGAACGACGTGTCAACGATCAACGATTAGGTGAGTAATTTTGATTGTTAGCGGTTGTTCGTACGTTTCACCCGCAATGACGTTGCTAACGAGGCCGGATGTGTGTCACGAATTCCGTGACCCCAACGACATCTTGTTAGCGATGTCATTGCGTGTAAAGCCCCCTTTAGTGTCCATTTGGGCAAAGCAAGAGAATCCCTCATAGATGAAGCAGGGTTGACCAGGGGCAACCGAGGCAAAGAAGATCCTCGTCGCCTGACAAGGTCCCTAGCATGAAGGACAGTATAGGAGCCCCCTCTTCCTCACTATTCCACAGTTACATCGCGACATTATAGCTGGCCATACTTTCTTTACATTTCAGCATGGATCAGGTTTCTGAATTAGCGAGACAGTTGCTGACCTAGTCTCTTCAGGTGGCTGAATTAAAAGAGGCGGTACAGCTGAAAGTTCAGTCCGCCACACCGGTGCAATCTGGCCAGGTCTCTGGATCATCAGAGGGCAAACTGCCTCTTCCATAAAGATTTTTGGGGGAGTGCAGACAGTTTGCTACTTTCAGAGAAGTATGTAAGTTAGTCAGTGACAAGCAAAAGGGTAACAATGTTTTGAACTTTTGACTTTCAGGCTCCATAGCTCACCATCCACTACAGCTATCAGCGTAAGACTACCTTTATTTTATAGACAATCATCTTGGTTATCTCATACATAAATTTGACTTGCAACTGTGGTGCCCCTGAGGGTCCAGTCGCCACAGAGTTACTGCACCTCAGCCAGAGGTGTGGAGCACCATCCCTGCTGAGAAGTAGCACATAGAGCAGAGAACACACACACACACCCATTTAGTATAGCTACACTCCATCAGGCCGTGGTTAGGACGAGATTGCTCCTTAGGGAGAGCACAGTTCTGGGAACCAGTCTGGAGATGGGGTTGGTTAGCTAGGGGGTGGACACTTAGACTAGTGTGGAAAAGGAAAGTGAAACTTAGAGCAGAACAGTGCAAGATGGAGTGCTAGTTAGACGAAGAACAGGGAAACAGTGGAGGTGAGAGGTCCTAGGGACTGGAGCCGTAAGAGCTTGTCGTAGGGCCAAGTAGAAAGAAAGAAAAGAAAGAAGGGGTCCTAGAGCCACGGGAAGTGAGAGATCCACTCATGGGCTCGCATCCACAGCCAAATGACCAGTGTGGAGGGACTAGGCCACAAGGGGGAACCGGCCCCTAGACTAGTGGAGACCTACAAGGCTCAGCTAGCAAACCGGAGGCTGAGGTATCTTTATGTGCCAAAGCCACAAACGCACATGAATCCGCTCGAAGGTGACCAGATAGGACCAGGGGACAGAGCAAGAAGCCACCCAGAAAAGGGTCCATGGGCACTGGCTCAGAGCACTGTGCGTGAGGTGTGGGGCAGGCGGGAAAGGACAGCGCAGGAAGACGACCTGGGAAGGTTTTTACAGAAAGGAACACCGGTCTTGTGCCTCTGAATTACCTGGGGATCGGCTGGATCCCATCAATGCAGGACTCAGCACTCCAAGGGAAGCATTTGACCATCCGGACATGATAATCTAAAAGTGACAACTGTGAGTAAAGAACTAATGACTGCATCCCGCTGCATCTCGCTGTGTCCTAGATTTATTGTCTGCGCCTTCGGTCCTGCACCCCAAGTTTAATTCCTCCATCACACACAATCACCTGCACTGGGGTTAAGCTTTACCTGTGGAGAGCTGAACGATCTCAGCTGCATCACCACCAACCCCAGGGGAACTGAATTGCAACCCATATCTTGCCGCATACCACGGGTGGCGTCACGACATATCCCATGTAAGTAGTCCCCTCACTCATTTAAACGACACCGCCAGGGTCACGGAGTCGGGCCCTGCTGCCGTGACATCCTCCCAGAAACAGAACCAGCCCGGTTCCGAGTGTCCCACGGTCCTGGTAGGGCATGTCACAACTACTTGGTAAATCATTAGTTATGTAGATTCTCTTCATGTCACTGCATTGTTACTGTTTTGCTACTGGTGTTTGAAAACTCTTTTTCTTCCTGTATAATATAATTTATAACCTGTTCTCACATTTCCTAATAGCTCAGTTTGTTATTAGGTTGATTCTCAAGCAAAATTCACAGATTCAAATCGAGTAGCAGCTATGAAGAAGATTTCACAACAAAGAGGAACAGCATCATCCAGCTCATTGGTACTAGTCTCTTAGTCAAGAAAATTGCCAACACTGCATCATGTGAGTACCATGACAGTTATAAAAATATGAAATGAAGTCTCTCCATCCATTCAAAAGCCAAAAGGTGGTTGTCCAGGCAAAATATCGGAGTCAACAAGTCAGCTCGTAACAAGGTCTATCAGGTCTGGCGCGACAAACATGACAGTGAAGGTGGCTCATATGCTTTGTAATAGTGAGATCACAGATGTCCATGCAAGCACTGTGCGACACACATTACACAAGTTAGGAATAGTGGCCTGAAAAAAGGTGAGGAAGCTTCGACTTCAATGTCGTCATAAAAAGCGTGGACTCGAGTTTGTTAAAAAATTATGAAACATGGACAGTAGAAGAATAGAAACAGGTCATTTGGAGTGATGAGGTGAAAATAAATAGACTAGGCTCTGATGGGTGCAATAAGTCTGGACAAAAGAAGGGAAAAAGGGGCTAACGGATCAAGAAATTGAAGGAATTGTCAAGTTCAGTGGAGGAAGACTGATGATTTGGGGCTGTTTCTCAGCCAAAAGCAATGGATACTGTCTGTGTTTTCTACGGCAAAAAGGAACACTTAATCAGTGCATGTGTCGCGGGCGGGGAGGGTGCCACCGCTGCAGCGCTCTCGCTAACGCTTGGGTGCGGCGCTGCTGCGGCTGCTGCTCGGTGGCTCGAGCGGTGGGCCGGATCCAGGGACTCAAGCAGCGCTCCTCGCCCGTGAGTGAAAGGGGTGGTTGGTTTGGGGGATTTAGTCCGTGACGCCACCCACGGGTCGTGGTGAAGATGGGCACCACCGCTGCTGGTGACGGGGATCCCGGGAGCGATGGTAGGGAGCAGCTGGGATGTTGTTTTCCCCCTCCATGGGTAGGGGTCGGTGGTCCCGGGGCCCGATGATGTGACGAGGAGGCTGGGTTGGTGAGGTGCAGGGTTGCAGGGACAGCGCGGCGCGGTGCGGGATGGCACTGGTGTACTCACTCAGTAAGAAATGTACAAAGTCCTCGGTAAACCAAACAGCTGGATGTACGGGTCCCGCAGCCGGCTGCTGTGTCTCTCCCCGGACAGGTGATGGCGGCTATCTTTCCCTGCACCTTGATGTTCTCAGTTGACTACTATGGATCCCCAACGGTAGTCCGCTCCCCGGTGTATGGGTACTGGAGGAGCCCATTTGCCCGCAGGCGCTGGCCCTTGGGTCTCTAGCCTTAGGCGGTAGCTGTATACCCTCACGGTGTGGGCGGTTGCCTTCAATCGGGACTTTTGCTGTTAGGAAACCCCTGGGGTTCCGGTCACATTCAGATTTGACTATTGTCGGCGGCTCCAAGCCTGGTCGGGGTCCGATGGCTCTGCCTGTGTGTGCTGGCTTCACTTCGCTCCCCGGTCGGTACCGGCGGACCAACGCCCGACCCCGGTTCTCCGGTTCCGCGTTACTCCACCACTCCTGCAGACAGCCACCACCGTCTGCCAACCTTGCTGTCAGTGCCTGGGCCATAAACCCAGACACCCAAGTGCTTGCTCCTCTCACTTCCACCTCCTGGACTAAACTGTCACTTTTCCCGCCTCCAGGCCTGTTAACTCCTCAGTGGGTGGGGCCAACCGCTTGGCTCCGCCCCACCTGGTGTGGTCCAGGGCGCCACACATGTCCTTCAGTGCCCAGGGAAAGACAGCAGTCGGAAAACTCCTGGACCCAATTTGTTTGGGGGATCCCAACCTGGGTCTATGTATATCCTTCACAATTGTGTCTCAATGTTTGATAGCCACCGAGGATAAGTTTGGGGGCCAAGAACTTCCTATTATGTTTTTTCTGGACACTGATTCAGGGGCAAACATAATCGAGGAATAGTTTGATCGTTTCATAGGGTTGGATTTGAAGGTGTTATCAAATCCTGTTCAGATTTTTACTATTGATTCTTCACTTCTTACTTAAGGGGGCTTTTTTGAGTGGTTGACCTCAGGGGCAAATTTGCCCAGTTGAAAACTCTGTAATTTATCTGGACTAGAGAGATCAGTTCTCAAACAGAGTTTAGCAAAGGGTCACATTACGCCGTCTTCATCATCAGTTGTGGCTGGATTCTTCTTTGTCAAAAAGAAGCATGGTGGCTTACAGCCGTGACGTACTAACGAAAACTCAACGAAATAACGGTTTGGGATCCTCCTTATCTTTTTCCACTCATTCCTCACCTTTTTAATCAGATTGCCGATGCTAAATGGTTCTCTGCACTTGACCTTAGGGAGGTCTATAATCTGATCTGGGTCAAATAGGGGGATGAGTGGAAAATTGACTTTAATACGCTGAAAGGGCACTTTGAAAACCTGGTGATGCCATTCGGGCATACCAATGCACCTGCTGTGTTCCAAAATTTTGTTAATGATGGTTTTTCTCATCTTTTTGGGAAGACTGTAATCCTTTACTTGGATGACATCTTCATATACTCACGGGATTATGTATCTCATGTGGAAAATGTCAGATAGGAACTACAAATTCTCCGAGATAATAGGTTGTATGCTAAACTTGAGAAGTGTGTTATTTCACCAATAAAGAACTTCCTTTTTTGGTGTATATCATTTCGGTGACAGGTTTACAGATGGATCCCACTAAATTGCAGGCTATATTATAATGGGACCATCCTGGCAACCTTAAGGCTCTGTAATGTTTTTTAGGTTTTTCAAATTATTACAGAAAATTTATTAAGAACTTTTCTGCCATAGCAAGACCTCTCACTGACATGACTACAAAGGTATGGGCTGCGCCTTTTTCTCTAAGAAACTATCTTTGAGAAAAGATAGAACTTAATTACGCAGAACGTAATTGCGATATTGGTACAAGGGAATTACTTGCGATCAAATTAGCAGTTGAGGAACAGCGACAACTTTTGGAAGGAGCTATCCATCCTGTTACAGTAATTACCAACCATAAAAACCTTCTCTATCTTAAAGACCACTTTACACTCTGCGATCTCGCTAGCGAGATCGCTAGTGTGCGTGTCCGCCCCCATCGGTTGTGTGTCACGGGCAAATCGCTGTCCGTGGTGCACAACATCGCCCGTCACACTACTTACTTGCCTAGCGACGTCGCTGTGACCGGTGAACCGCCTCCTTTCTAAGGGGGCGGTTCATTCGGCGTCACAGCAACGTCACTAAGCGGGCGACAAATAGAAGCGGAGGGGCGGAGAGCAGCATAAAGAAAGTGACGCCCACCTCATTGCTTGAGGACGCAGGTTAGGTGTTGTTCCTGCGGTGTCACACATAGCGATGTGTGCTGCCGCAGGAACGACGAACAACATCGTACCTGCAGCAGCAACAATATTTGAGAATAGAGCAGCATGTCAACGAGCAACGATATGGTGAGTATTATCACTCGTTAATGGTCGCTCCTGCGTGTCACATGCAACGACATCGCTAACGAGGCCGGATGTGCGTCACAAATTCCGTGACCCCAACGACATCTCTTTAACAATGTCGTTGCAGGTAAAGCGGCCTTAAGTTTACAAAGCATCTTACACCAAGACAAGATCATTGGTCATTGTTCTTTTAAAAGGTTTAATTTCTTTGTAACTTATTGTCCTGTTCTAAAATGTTATGTCCAGGAGTTTCACAGGGTGGGGGAGGAGGAACCTGTCCACATTCTTGAGAAGGGACTGGTGATACGGATTTTGGATCTGAGATAACAAAAGCTCAATGTGATGTGCCATCAGGGATTCCAGTGATCAGGTTGTTTGTCCCTCTGAATGTTCAATTTAAGGTCTTGGGGGAATATTATGATTCTGTTCTTGCTGGTCATCCAAGGGTTAAAGGAACTCTTGATCTCATATTGCGTCCTTTTGGAGGCCCAAAATTTGAAGGGATGTAGTAGCCTATGTGTCTGCCTGTGCCACCTGTGTGTACTCTAGGCTATGTGCCCACGCTGCGGATTTTGCGCGGATTTTGCCGCAGATTTGCTGTGGATTTACCACGGATTTTCCGAAAATCTGCAGCAGCGGCACTTCCAAGCCATTTCAATGGCATTTTGGAAATGCTGTGTCCATGCTGCGGATTTTTCCACGGCGGATTTGCCGCGGATTTTGATCCGGAAAAATCTGCAGCATGTCAATTATTGTTGCGGATTTTGGTGCGGATTTTGGGTATAGAATGGGGAAAAAAAAAAATCCGCATCAAAATCCGCGGCAAATTCGCGGTAAATCCGCGGCAAATCCGCGGCAAAAATAAGGTGCGGATTTGCCGCGAAAGTCGCAGATTTTCATGCAGAAAAATCCGCAGGTACATTCTACCATGGACACATAGCCTAAGGCATCTCACTCTCGTCCTAATGGGTGTTTATAGCCTTTGAGTGTTCCCAGTCAACCTTGGACAGACATTTTTATGGATTTTATAATGGATTTGCCTTTTTCTGCTGGTAATGTGGTCATTTTGGTGACTGTTGATAGGTTTTCCAAAATGAAACATTTTATCGCATGACCATCCGTACCTTTGCCAATACTGTAGCTCAGGCCTTTGTTAGTGAAGTTATTAAACTACATTAAGTTCCCTCTAATATTGTCTCTGATAGAAGAACTCAGTTCATTGCCAAATTTTGGAGAGTGGTTTGCTCGGTTACGGTTTAAGTTATCTTATTCTTCGGTGTTCCACCCGGCAGTCTAATGGGCAGTCAGAACATGTACTGTAAGTCAGAATGTGGAATAGTATTTACTAGTGATGAGCGAGTATGCTTGTTACTACTCGGTACTCGCACGAGTATCACTGTACTCGGGCTACTCGGCGGGGACCGAGTAATCTCGCGATACTCGTGCTGTACTCGTGGTCTTCATCCCTGCATGTTGGCGCTCTTTTGAGAGCCAGCCCTCATGCAGGGATTGGCTGGCAGACCACTGCAATGCCACAGCCCTGTTAGTTGTGGAATTGCAGTGATTGGCCGGCCCGCACAGCGTGACCGAGCCTTTATACCGGCGGGCGCGCTGTGCTCTGCTCACAGCCATCCAGACAGTCAGTGCAGGGAGAGGGTTGCTGCTTCAGGGAAAAGTTTGCGGCCCTTTATAGTTATTTCCGTAGCAGGGCTGCAAACAGTGTGACCAGAAGTCCTTCTCAGGACTATTGTAGTTCTATACAGGCAGGCAGGGTAAAGCCAGGTCGGAGTACAGGAGCAGAGTCCTTCTCAGGACTATTGTTGCTATATACAGGCAGGGTATAGCCAGGTCGGAATACAGGCTAGTGACCAGAAGAGTCCTTGTCAGGACTATTGTAGCAGTATACAGGCAGGCAGGCAGGCAGGGTATATAGCCATTCCTAGTGGTGACCGTATACCAGCCTTCATCATATCTGGGGCTGGTGTACACAGTCTAAAACAGTCCAGATAGTGTCAGACTTCTCAGTAATTGTCGCTCCTAAAAACCTGTTAGGTTCTTATTGCGTCCGTGCTTGCATTTAAAAACCGCACGTGTGTGCCTGTCGGTGGCAGCGTACAGGTGCACATTTTGCACAAACTATTATATAACGCACAAGTCTAGTGAATAATACACGTCAGTCAGCAGTGGCTGATAGTGTCAGACTTCTCAGTAATTGTCGCTCCTAAAAACCTGTTAGGTTCTTAGTGCGTCCGTGCTTGTATTTAAAAACCGCACGTGTGTGCCTGTCGGTGGCAGCGTACAGGTGCACGATTTGCACAACCTATAATATAACGCACAAGTCTAGTGTATAATACACGTCAGTCAGCAGTGTCTGATAGTGTCAGACTTCTCAGTAATTGTCGCTCCTAAAAACCTGTTAGGTTCTTAGTGCGTCCGTGCTTGCATTTAAAAACCGCACGTGTGTGCCTGTCGGTGGCAGCGTACAGGTGCACTTGTGTGCGTTTTTCACAAACTATTATATAACGCACAAGTGTAGTGTATAATACACGTCAGTCAGCAGTGGCTGATAGTGTCAGACTTCTCAGTAATTGTCGCTCCTAAAAACCTGTTAGGTTCTTAGTGCGTTCGTGCTTGCATTTAAAAACCGCACGTGTGTGCCTGTCGGTGGCAGCGTACAGGTGCACTTGTGTGCGTTTTTCACAAACTATTATATAACGCACAAGTGTAGTGTATAATACACGTCAGTCAGCAGTGGCTGATAGTGTCAGACTTCTCAGGAATTGTCGCTCCTAAAAACCTGTTAGGTTCTTAGTGCATCCGTGCTTGCATTTAAAAACCGCACGTGTGTGCCTGTCGGTGGCAGCGTACAGGTGCACGATTTGCACATTTGGATATAACGCACAAGTCTAGTGAATATACGTCAGCACAGCATTGCAAAATGCACAAGGGCGTTGGCAAGGAACAAGGAAGTGGACGTGATGGTGGTGCAGGCAGAGGCCGAGGTCGTGGGCAAGCTCTAATTTCGCCACAACAAAGGGCCACATCTAGTCGCTCGCACGTCCTGTCCCAAATTCTTGGGGACCGCAGCAGTACACCGCTCTTGAACCAAGACCAGTGTCAACAGGTTGTTAGTTGGATAGTGGATAATGCTTCCAGTCAGATTGGCACCACCACAAACACTCTGTCTTCCACACGGTCAAGTGTCAGTAGCCGTGATACTGCACCGCACATTTCAGAACCTGATCCTCCTTCCTACCACAAGGCTGAGTACACGTCCTCGGACATTACTGATTCCACACTTGGACACTCGGAAGAGCTGTTCACGTTTCCATTCGCACATTCTGGCCTCTCGCCAGCTCATGTTGAAGTGGGTCATGAGGAGATCGTATGTACAGATGCCCAAATATTTGAGCAGCCACGTTCTCACGAAGTTGGCAACGTGTCTCAACAAGGGGTGGACGATGATGAGACACAATTGTCAGGAAGTCAGGAGGAGGAGCAGGGTGCGGAAGAGGAAGACGACGTGGTGGATGATCCAGTAACTGACCCAACCTGGCAGGAGGATATGCAGAGCGAGGACAGCAGTGCACAGGGGGAGGGAGGCGTAGCATCCCAACAGGCAGTAAGAAGCAGGGTGGTGGCTCCAGGCAGAAGTCAGGCAACCGTTCCCCGGAACAACAACACGACACAAGGTGCCTGTACAAATGTTAGGTCTTCCCGAGTCTGGCAGTTTTTTAAGTTGGCTCCAGATGATTCTAAAAAGGCCATTTGCAACACCTGCCATGCCAGCATCAGCAGGGGTACCAAAACTAGCAGCCTGACCACCACCAGCATGATCAGGCACATGTCAGCCAAGCACCCGACTTTGTGGGAAGTACAACAGAGTCGAGGAGCAGTGCTTGCTGATGTCACTGCTACGTCTTCGCTGGTTGTGCATGCGAGCCAATCCCCTGTCCATGCTGCCTGCGAACAAGCCTCCTCCGGTCCTGCACCTGCAGTTGCCTACGCAGAAATAACACCATCATCAAGCACGTCCTTGTCCCAGCGCAGCGTTCAGTTATCCATTCAGCAAACCTTTGAACGCAGGCGCAAATACACTGCCAACGCCCCACATGCCACAGTTCTAAATGCTAACATTTCGCGACTGCTTGCGCTGGAAATGTTGCCTTTTAGGCTGGTGGAGACAGAAGCATTCCGCGACCTGATGGCGGCAGCTGTCCCACGTTACTCAGTCCCCAGCCGCCACTATTTCTCCAGGTGTGCCGTCCCCGCGTTGCATAACCACGTGTCACAAAACATCACACGTGCCCTGAACAACGCTGTTTCACCCAAAGTCCACCTAACCACAGACACGTGGACAAGTGCTTGTGGGCAAGGCCGCTACATCTCGTTGACGGCACACTGGGTTAATATTGTGGAAGCTGGGACCCAGTCTGAGCGAGGGACGGAACACGTCCTTCCCACACCAAGGTTTGCAGGCCCTACCTCAGTCAGGGTTTCACCCACACTCTACAGCTCCGGAATGTCATGCTCTTCAGCCTCCTCCTCCTCCTGCGCATCCTCATCCACTTTACCCCCCACGCCAGTCCCAAGCTGGAAGCACTGCAGCACTGCCTCGGCGAAGCGGCAACAGGCTGTGCTGAAGCTAATCTGCATAGGTGACAAACCCCACAATGCAGAAGAGGTGTGGACAGCTCTGAAACAGCAGGCAGACCACTGGCTCACACCTCTGAACCTAAAGCCAGGAAAGGTCGTGTGTGACAATGGCCGGAACCTGGTGGCGGCTTTGAGGCGAGGCCAGCTGACACATGTTCCATGCGTGGCCCATGTGCTCAACCTCGTGGTTCAGCGGTTTCTAAAGTCATACCCAGAGCTGTCTGATCTGCTGGTAAAAGTTCGCTGCCTGTCTGCACATTTTCGAAAGTCACCTACTGCTTCAGCCGGCCTTGCCGGCTTTCAGCGCCGTTTGCATCTTCCGGCTCACAGACTGGTGTGTGATGTCCCCACGCGTTGGAATTCAACTCTGCACATGTTGGTCAGGATATGTGAGCAGAAGAGGGCAGTTGTTGAGTACCTGCATCACCTAAGCCGTCGGGAAATGGGTCAAACTCCACACATAACACCTGAGGAGTGGAGATGGATGTCCGACCTATGTACCATCCTCCAAAACTTTGAGGACTCCACCAAGATGGTGAGTGGTGATGACGCCATTATTAGCGTCACCATACCGCTACTCTGCCTTCTAAAACGGTCTCTGCTCAAAAACAAACATGATGCATTGCAGGCGGAGCGCGATGAGTTGCAGCAAGAAACAGTAGCGGGTGTGGGTGATAACACACAGCCCAGCCTCGTCTCATCACAACGTGCAGTGGAGGACTATGACGAGGAGGAGGATGAAGACATGGAGCAACTCTCCGGCCAAATTGTTCAGTCATCGTGTTGGTCAGGCTACTGAAGTCCTGGCTGTTAAGAGTCTGGCGCACATGGCTGACTTTATGGTAAGCTGCCTGTCTCGTGACCCTCGCGTTAAGAACATCTTGGCCGACAATCATTACTGGTTGGTAACACTGTTAGACCCACGCTACAAGGAGAACTTTATGTCTCTTATTCCCGAGGCAGAGAGGTCAACCAAAATGCAGCAGTTCCGGAAGGCCATAGTCACGGAAGTAGGCAAAGCATTCCCCTCACAAAACGCTAGCGGCATAGGTCAGGAATCAGTGGACAACCAAGGCGTACAGCCGAGAGAGGCACAAGTCCAATCCGCCAGAGGTAGGGGAACAGTCTTTAAGATGTGGGACAGTTTTCTCAGCCCCTCACGTACCACAGCCCCTGAGGTGCGGGGTAGTGCCACAAGAAATCCTAAGTTTGCCCAGATGCTCAAGGAGTACCTTGCAGATCGAACAACTGTACTCCGACATTCCTCTGTGCCTTACAATTATTGGGTATCCAAGGTGGACACGTGGCATGAATTGGCTCTCTACGCCTTGGAAGTCCTGGCCTGCCCTGCCGCTAGCGTTTTGTCAGAGCGTGTTTTTAGTGCCGCAGGTGGAATCATTACAGATAAACGCACCCGCCTGTCAACTGAAAATGCTGACAGGCTGACTCTGATCAAGATGAACAAGGGTTGGATTGGGCCAGACTTCACCACACCACCAGCAAATGAGAGCGGAATTTAAAGTTTGTAACGGGAATTTGCCATGTACCTCCACTCACCCATGGGTACACACTTCTGGACTTTGGATAATCGCTGGACTGCTCCTCCTTCTCCTCATGCGCCACCATGATGACCGTTACAATAGTTAGGCCTTTGTTTCAGGTATACCCCCAGTGGTAAATTTTTTCGCCCATTCTTTGCAGAATGGACATTACAACGACAGGAGACCCGCTCCTTTGCAATGGGAACAATGTTTTGAGGCCCTCATGCATGTCTCTATCCAGGGACAACGTGGAACCTCCCAATTTTTGGCTTCCCTGCCTAAGGGCTATACTATAATACACCCACTTCCTGACAATGGACACTTAATGTTTTGAGGCCCTCATGCACGTCTCTATATAGGGACAACGTGGAGCCTCCCAATTTTTGGCTGCCCTGCCTAAGGGCTATACTATAATACACCCACTTCCTGACAATGGACACTTAATGTTTTGAGGCCCTCATGCACGTCTCTATCCAGGGACAACGTGGAGCCTCCCAATTTTTGGCTGCCCTGCCAAAGGGCTATACTACAATAGACCCACTTCCTTACAATAGGCACTTCAGGTTTACAGGCCCTCATGCACGTCTCTATCCAGGGACAACGTGGAGCCTCACAATTTTTGGCTGCCCTGCCAAAGGGCTATACTACAATAGACCCACTTCCTTACAATAGGCACTTCAGGTTTACAGGCCCTCATGCACGTCTCTATCCAGGGACAACGTGGAGCCTCCCAATTTTTGGCTGCCCTGCCAAAGGGCTATACTACAATAGACCCACTTCCTTACAATAGGCACTTCAGGTTTACAGGCCCTCATGCACGTCTCTATCCAGGGACAACGTGGAGCCTCCCAATTCTTGGCTGCCCTGCCTAAGGGCTATACTACAATAGACCCACTTCCTTACAATGGGCACTTCAGGTTTACAGGCCCTCATGCACGTCTGTATGCAGGGGCATTGGTGAACCTCACAATTTTGGACTGCCCTGGCAAAGGAAAATACTACAAAGACTCACTTCCTCAAAATGGGCACATTAGACTCAGAGGCCTTTATGTACGTCTCTTCTCAGGGACATCGGAGTGCCACACAATGTTTTACGTAAAATCTTTCATGTATTAATCTCAAAAAGTAACATACATTAGCTCTATCTCACTATTGGGTATGTGCCCTTAACATTTCCGCCATGAAAATTCATTTTGGTGTCATTTTTGAAGGTTTTCTGGTGAGTCCGTAAAAATGGCGTAAAACGCGGACAAAATTGTTCACAGCTGTGACTTTTGAGTGATAAATGCTTCAAGGGGTCTTCCCCATGCTGTTGCCATGTCATTTGAGCACTCTTCTGAGACTTTTGTGCCATTTTTTAGGGTTTCTACATGCTGCCGGGGGTCATTTCACAAAAATACTCGGGTCTCCCATAGGATAACATTGGGCTCGGTGCTCGGGCCGAGTACACGAGTATCTTGGGATGCTCGGCCCGAGCCTCGAGCACCCGAGCTTTTTAGTACTCGCTCATCACTAGTATTTACATTGTTTTGTATCTGATAGTCAGGGAGCGCGGTCCTCTTTTCTTCCTCTCACCGAATTTGTCAGTAATAATCGTCATCATTAATCCACTGGGGTATCACCATTTTTTGTGTCTATAACCGGCATCCCCAGTTCTGTACGCGTCAGGAGGAGCACTCTTCTGGGTTACCTGGGGAGGATGTATTTGTCTCATCTTTATCATCTACATGAGAGAATATTCAGCAACATTTGCATGACATGAGTTCTAAATATAAGCATGCAGCTGACTTTAGACGTGTGACCGGTCCGGACCTGTGTGTGTGTAACGGGGGCAGGGGGCGCCTCAGGGGGTGTAGTCGGGTCCCCTCGCCTTGTGGGCCGCAGGCTGAACCCCGGCACGGCCGTTACTTGCAAAACAGGTGTGTTGTTGGGGCAGAGTGTGGATGCATGGGGCCCATTCATGACAGCGTTCTTTCTGTGCTCTCCAGCTCCTTCTTCACTGTCAGGAAAGAGACAATTGCAGGCAGCAGATAAACCAAACACCGATTTATTAAACAAAGCTTCAATCTTTTTGTTTGCAGCAGGTTTACTTTAGTACGTTACAAGTTACAGGTCCTTTTCTAAAAAAACGGTTTCCTTTTTCTCTACGGGCACTTTCCTTTGCCTGCAGGGGACATACGTTAACCCCCTAGCAGTGGTACTCCTATCCCGATTTTAGTCCAGCCCTTTCCCAGGGATTTGTATTGAACTAGGGGACGGCTCCAGTACTCACTACCGGCTCCGGATTAGCTCCAACTTCTTTGCTCCACTGCCACAGCACCCACTCCTGCACTCTGCCCCGGCACTTCTCCTCAGCTCTCTCCCATGTTACATCTCACAGCACACTGCCCTGCATTCAGAGCCCAACCCCCCTTCTCTTCCCTCCTAGGCTGCCCTGCCTCTTCCTTCCCTGTCACTGTTACCAGGGGAACCACTCACTACACTGGCACCTAGGGGGTGAGAACCGTACATAACACACAACATTGGACAATGTGCCACCATACTCCTGTGGCGTCTTCAGGGGGGATTCTCTTTCCCGGTTCGGGGGTCCGTCCACCCCTTACATTCCTCCCCTCTTTAACCTCAGCCTCCTGGCGAGGTTCCGCACCTGCAAGACAACGCATATGGAAAACACACACACGTTTCTTCAGCAGTATTCTTTTTCTTTCTTATCAATAAAAAAAAACATTTTAAAACTAACGTATCAAAGCACACCAGATTGGCACACAAGTCCGGTGCCCGGAGTCCCTCCAGGGGAGCTCCCGGTCTTGGCTGATCTTCTGCCCGGAAGCTCTCCTCAAGCGCTCCCGGTCTTAGATGAGCCGCGACCAACAGAAACAAAAGGGTTCTTTACTTAACAGTCACGGGAGAAGTCCATGCATAGTCCCTGCATTCTTCTATTCCCGGGTTCAGTTCTTTTAACGTAGCTTTAACCATAAACACTCACCGGCTTCCAACAGTACCGGCTTTCGACAACAAACAGATCTTTTTCTTCCGGATGATTAACCCTCACGCTGGGTGGTATGCACGCAGCCATTCAGCCCGCTGGGCCCTCACATGGTCAGAGAGGGACTGTCCAGGTAAGCGGGGTAGCCTACGAAACGGCTCATAACCCGGTGGCTCCGGTACTTCCTTCTCCGGTTCAGGCCCTTCAGCCTCCTGCGGGGGTGAGGGGGTAGCTGGACGGGACCGCAGTGGGCTGCCGACAACAACTACCGGGTGCGACACCATACTCTGATGTATCACCAGTAATGCCGATGCTTCTCTTGGCTTGTCTCCAGCCGTAGGTTCGGCGGCCGCTTTTGGCGCGACCGTCGGGGTACTCTTCAGCCCACAGGCTTCAGCGAGCGCTTGCTTATGCTGAGCGCGCCACGCTCTGTTCTCCATTTTGCTTGGTCCAGGTATTGGAGTTTGCTTCTTCTTCCACTGCCGGGGTTGCAATCGCGCCGGGGAAGGTGGAGGCGGTTCTTCTTTTCCCGCTTCTGCCCATACTCCACCCCCGGCCTCACCCACCAAGTCGATCCAGCGCAGGCGACGCCTCCTCTTTCTCGGGACGCCGCCCATGTCTCCGGTCCTCCGCAGTATCTCGGGGCAAGCACCTCCCCTCTTTGGGCGGTGCACTCCGGGCTTCTTCCTTACAGGCCAGCCCAGCGCTTTTCGTTTGGCGCCCACTTTTCGCGCCTTCACTGAATCCATGAGGACGGCCGCCATCTTGCCGCCATCTTGTGGCCTGTTCAGTACATCAGGCACCACTTGGTCTCTGCTCGGGGTTTCTCTTCTGCAGGCTTGATCCTGCCGACTACGTCAAAATGTAACGGGGGCAGGGGGCGCCTCAGGGGGTGTAGTCAGGTCCCCTCGCCTTGTGGGCCGCAGGCTGAACCCCGGCCCGGCCGTTACTTACAAAACAGGTGTGTTGTTGGGGCAGAGTGTGGATGCATGGGGCCCATTCATGACAGCGTTCTTTCTGTGCTCTCCAGCTCCTTCTTCACTGTCAGGAAAGAGACAATTGCAGGCAGCAGATAAACCAAACACCGATTTATTAAACAAAGCTTCCATCTTTTTGTTTGCAGCAGGTTTACTTTAATACGTTACAAGTTACAGGTCCTTTTCTACAAAAACGGTTTCCTTTTTCTCTACGGGCACTTTCCTTTGCCTGCAGGGGACATACGTTAACCCCCTAGCAGTGGTACTCCTATCCCGATTTTAGTCCAGCCCTTTTCCAGGGATTTGTATTGAACTAGGGGACGGCTCCAGTACTCACTACCGGCTCCGGATTAGCTCCAACTTCTTCGCTCCACTGCCACAGCACCCACTCCTGCACTCTGCCCCGGCACTTCTCCTCAGCTCTCTCCCATGTTACATCTCACAGCACACTGCCCTGCATTCAGAGCCCAACCCCCCTTCTCTTCCCTCCTAGGCTGCCCTGCCCCTTCCTTCCCTGTCACTGTTACCAGGGGAACCACTCACTACACTGGCACCTGGGGGGGAGAACCGTACATAACACACAACATTTTCAATGTGCCACCATACTCCTGTGGCGTCTTCAGGGGGGGATTCTCTTTCCCGGTTCGGGGGTCCGTCCATCCACCAAGAACATTAAACAAGAAAATACCTTCATTGAAGTTAAGACTCTGCTTTATTTGTAAAAAAAAGTTACTACGATCATTAATCCTTTGGTTTTCTCTCTGGCACTACCATCCTCATTTAAAATCCATAATGCCTTTCACAGGTCTCTGTTAAAAAATATGTGGTTTATGGAACTTCTGATTGTGACGGGGTGTACATCAGAGCAAAGAGAGACAACAGGCCGAGGATGATCCAACAGGTTTACTAACAGGAATACAGGAACAGCACACAACAAGTCCAAATAAAACAGATTCGGGGGCACCTCCCGATAATCCAAAGTGCCAGATCACAACGTAATAGTCCTTTTCAGAGTCCCAGAAATCCCACACAATCCACTGGACGGCGAGGTCTGTCCGCAGATAAAGATCTCGCTCCCTTCCTCTTCAAAAACTCAACTCCCAACTGCATTTAGAAACAGGAGTGAATTGTTTGAGCTCGTGGGCCCGCCCCTCAAGGGTAGGGGTCTATGCAATGGTTGGGCCCACTAGAAGATTCTAGAAGGTTGGCTCCGAGATGTCTACAGGTTTGTGTAGTTGGCGTTATCCACTGCTTACGAAACAATGAGAAGTTCCCCTGGCTGTGTGGACAAGAGATAATTGCATTATGGGCCCAGAGACACAGGAGATGGGGGGAAGGTATGGTTACTTACATCCCAAGACATTTCAAAGTGTTCAGTAAGTACAACCAAAGGAAAGTGACATCACATCCTGACATAGTATTACAGCAAATACAGTGAGAAGGTAAAATACATCATGACAATTCCTTCCCCTCCCAACTTGTGTACGTACTAGGGACCTCTACAGGTCGCTGGTTAAGTACACGCAGGCATGGCTGACAGGACTCAAGGCTCCTCTTGCCTGGACAGTCCATCTGCATTTTGGTGTTGGCTGCCCCTTCTATATTGTATCGTAAAGTTATAGGGCTGCAGAGCCAGGCTCCATCGCAGTAAGCGTCCATTGTCCCCAGAGACTCTGTTCAGCCAGGTGAGGGGATTGTGATCAGTAACCACAGTGAATTCCCGTCCATACAGATACGGCCATAGTTTCTTAAGGGCCCACACTACAGCCAGACATTCCTTCTCAACAGTTGCATAGGCCACTTCTCGGTCCAGCAGTTTCCGGCTGAGATAGGCGATGGGGTGCTCGTCCCCAGCTGCATTCACCTGGCTGAGGACAGCTCCCAGTCCATAAGCAGAGGCGTCCGTCTGCACAATGAATCTCCTCTTGTAGTCTGGAGCAGCCAGGACAGGATCGCAGATCAATGCATCCTTCAGCCGGTTAAAAGCCTCATCACAGGCTGGAGTCCAGATCACCAGCCGGGGCATTGTTTTCTTGGTCAGGTCGGTAAGAGGCTTGGCCACAGTACTGAAATGAGAAACAAATTTTCGGTAATAACTGGCAGTGCCCAGAAAAGCCATAACTTGTTTCTTAGTTTGGGGTACAGGCCAGTCTCTAATAGCCTGGATTTTGGCAGGCTCAGGTCGGAGCTTCCCTCCTCCCACTCTATGTCCTAGGTACTGGACTTCCCCCATCCCCAATTGGCATTTATCGGGTCGAATAGTTAGGCCGGCTGCAAGAATCAGGTCCAAAATAATGGCTATTTGATTCAGATGTTCCTCCCATGTGTGGCTGAAGACGGCGATATCATCCAAGTAGGCACAAGCAAAGTCATCACATCCCCGGAGGATCTGATCCACCATTCTCTGGAAGGTGGCCGGGGCATTTTTCATTCCAAAAGGCATGCTTAGAAATTCATACAGACCAAAGGGGGTTATAAAAGCGGACCGTTCTCTCCCGTCATCCGTTAGAGGGATCTGCCAGTATCCCTTACTGAGATCCAAGGTAGTGACATATCGGGACCCAGCCAGTCGGTCTAGAAGTTCGTCAATACGAGGCATTGGGTAAGGATCGCTGACGGTATGGTCGTTTAGTCGCCGATAGTCCACACAAAATCGAGTACTCCCATCCTTCTTGGGTACTAACACCACAGGGGAGGCCCAAGGGCTATGGGAGGCCTGGATTACCCCAAGCTGTAACATCTCCTCCAGTTCGTGCTGCATGGTGTTTCGAACTGATTCAGGTACCCGGTAAGGAGCCAGTTGTATGGGACGGATGCCCTGAGTGTCCACATGATGTTGGGTGACGGTGGTTCGACCTGGTTGGGATGAGAAAGCAGCCCGTCTCTGTTGAAGCACTTCCAGCATCTGGATTTTCTGTAAGGAGTCCAGGTAATCTCCCAGGGGAACCTGTTCCACAGTGGATGGGGCTCTCGCTGCTTCCACGAGATCAGGTAGAGAGTCCTCATCCTCTTGACCATCTTCTGAAGCCAACCGACAGCTTGCTATCATTGGAATGTTCCGGTCATGGTACTCCTTAATCATATTCACATGGACAGTCTTTTGCCTTAGCCCCTGATCATCTAAAGCAAGAAGGTAATTGGTATCATTCAGTTTTCTGAGAACCCGGAAGGGACCCTCCCATGTGGTCTGCAGTTTATTCTGCCGATGGGGAACAATCATTAAGACTTGTTGTCCTTCTACAAACTCCCGATAGCGTGCGTTACGGTCATACCATGTCTTCTGTCTGGTTTGAGCCATACGCAAATGACTCTGTGCAAAACTAGCAAGTTGGGCCAAGGTTTCTCGCAGCTTTAGGACATAAGGGACAACAGGGGTTCCTGTATCTTCAACTTGCCCCTCCCAGTATTCCTTGAGCAGGGTTAAGGGTCCTCGGACCTTTCTTCCATAGAGTAGTTCAAAGGGGGAGAACCCAGTGGACTCCTGGGGAACTTCCCGATAGGCAAACAAGAGATGGGGTAGGTACTTCTCCCAGTCTGAATCTCGGTCCGTGAAGGCCCTCAGCATATTCTTCAGAGTGCCGTTGAATCGTTCACAAAGTCCATTTGTTTGGGGATGATACGGGGTCGTTCGGATCGCTCGTACTCCACAGGTGCGCCACAGACACTGGACCAACTCTGACATAAACTGGGAGCCTTGGTCCGACAAGATCTCACTGGGGAATCCTACTCTGGTAAAAATAATAACCAAGGCCTCGGCCACCTTGGCTGCAGAGATACTTGACAAGGCCACGGCTTCTGGATATCGGGTGGCGTAGTCCACAACAGTGAGAATGTACTGCTTTCCAGATTTACTTGGTTTAGCCAGAGGTCCAATGATATCAACAGCTACTCTTTGAAAGGGTTCTTCTATTATAGGGAGCGGTTGCAGGGGTGCCTTTGGGTGATCTCCGGGTCGCCCTCTACGCTGACATATGTCACAAGTTCGGCAGAAATGCGCCACTGCTTGGGAAATCCCCGGCCAATAAAAAGTTTGAGTCAATCGTCTCTCGGTGCGGGTTTTGCCTTGATGGCCAGCCGTAGGAATGTCATGAGCCAGGTGTAATAGGGGAATTCTGTACTTCTGAGGAACAATCAGCTGTTTGCTATAAGTCCAGGGCTTATCTAGGGAGTCGGCATTGGCAACCCGATACAGAAGTCCATTTTCTCTGATAATTCTTTCTCCGTTTTCCCCTAGCTGCCCTATTTCAGCCCGAGTTCTAAAACTAGCAAGGGTGGGGTCAGTCTCTACTTCTTGTCTAAACTGAACTTTATCCCAAGTAACATTCATATTATCCCCACAAGAAGAATCACTCACCGGCTGTAATGGCAGTTCTGGTGGCCTCAGTTCCATGGATGGGTTGTACACGTCCACATGGGCTGCTCTCTTGGCTTGACTTCTGGTTACCGCACCGACAAAGTGGCAATGAAGATTCCCCACATCATTTCCTAGAAGAACGTCTGCAGGGAGGCCGCTCATCACACCGACCACACATTGTTTTGCCCCAAAGCCATAATCCAGGGTCACACTCGCTCTTGGAATATATCTCTGGGTACCTCCTGCCAGTTCAATGGCAATTCCTGGTCCCTTTTGAATTGCTTGTGGTTGAATTACTCGGGGATCGGCTATGGTGAGGAAAGCCCCAGTGTCACGGAAGCCAACAACTTTTTGGCCATCCAGCACGACCTCCTGTAGATGTTTGTCCTGAAGATCAGAAGAACAGGTGGCTGGAGCTCGCACCCCATAGACTCCGGGTAGGGGAGCCAGGATATCTGAGTCACTTGGCAAGTCATCAGGCACAGAATCCAGCTCTTCTCCTGGTGAAGGTGTCTGTAGGTAATGAACAGGCAAAGGCGGTCTGTAGCTGTTCTGTCTACGAACACCTGGACATTGGAATTGCATGTGCCCAGGCTGCCCACATCCATAACATCTGCGCTCTGGGATTCTTCCTCCGCGTCGTATTCCCAAAGGTGGAGCATGAGTAATGCGAGGCACAGTCACACGAAGGTCCCCATGAGTTGACGGTCTAGGGTGATGGTGAACATTGGGGCCAGAAGGACCAGGGGCCACCAGCGTTGGGGGGTTGGTGTTTTTTTTCTCACTGGGTAGTAGTTTTTTCCACTGAGGCTTGATGGTGAGAGCCTCATCAGCTAGAGCTGCAGCTTCCTCCACAGTGGCTGGTCTCCTTTCACGCACCCATTCCCGGATCTCAGCGGGGCACTTGAAGTAAAACTGCTCTTTTAGGAGGACCTGGAGGACGGTCTCCAAGGTTAAGGCCTCCTCTGCCTCCAACCAACGATGCCACAGATGTTTGAGTTTGTGGGCATACATCTTGAAGGACACTTCCTCATCACATGCTAGAGTACGGAACTGAGTCCTGTAAGTGTCTGGCGTTACAGCATAATGTTCTAGAATAGTCTGTTTAATATCCGCATACTCACAGTTCCACCGAGGGTCCATAGCTCTATAGGCTGCAGCAGCTCCACCCTCTAAGAGCCCAACCAGATGCTGGACGCGCTCCCTTTCTGGGACTTCCATTAATCGACACTGGTGCTCAAAGTCCTGGAAGAAGCCCTCAATGTCACCAGCAGCCTCATTAAACTGCTTGAAGTCTTTGCGGGACACTCTGGGAAGTTCCCTCATGATGGGTGCTGGGGTTACAGTCTGTCTGGAACCTCTCGCGGCTTCCACAGCGAGCTGCTTATCCAGCAATGCCATCTCCTCCATCCTGCGCTCCTTCTCTTCAGCTCCACGCATGGCCTCCCTCTTATCTTCTATGCTGGCCTCATCTCCAAGCAGTGCCATCTTTTCCTTGTACCACACAACCCATTGACTTTTTTGGGTATTCACCTCCGGCTCCCGTCTTTGCTCCCCTTGCTGTGGAAATTGTTCCTCGGTGCCATCTTGCAGGCAAGCGTGTTCCAATGCCTCAATTAGTTGCTCCTTAGAGAGTCCTTTGTAGCCGACACCTAATTCACGGGCCTTTGTTTGTAGACTCGCCACAGTCCAGTTCCTGTATCCTGAGGTTCTGGTTTCAGACGTCGATTGGCTGTTGTCCTCCATTTCTTCTGCTCTGATCCCGCCGCTGCCACCAGTTTGTGACGGGGTGTACATCAGAGCAAAGAGAGACAACAGGCCGAGGATGATCCAACAGGTTTACTAACAGGAATACAGGAACAGCACACGACAAGTCCAAATAAAACAGATTCGGGGGCACCTCCCGATAATCCAAAGTGCCAGATCACAACGTAATAGTCCTTTTCAGAGTCCCAGAAATCCCACACAATCCACTGGACGGCGAGGTCTGTCCGCAGATTCAGATCTCGCTCCCTTCCTCTTCAAAAACTCAACTCCCAACTGCATTTAGAAACAGGAGTGAATTGTTTGAGCTCGTGGGCCCGCCCCTCAAGGGTAGGGGTCTATGCAATGGTTGGGCCCACTAGAAGATTCTAGAAGGTTGGCTCCGAGATGTCTACAGGTTTGTGTAGTTGGCGTTATCCACTGCTTACGAAACAATGAGAAGTTCCCCTGGCTGTGTGGACAAGAGATAATTGCATTATGGGCCCAGAGACACAGGAGATGGGGGGAAGGTATGGTTACTTACATCCCAAGACATTTCAAAGTGTTCAGTAAGTACAACCAAAGGAAAGTGACATCACATCCTGACATAGTATTACAGCAAATACAGTGAGAAGGTAAAATACATCATGACACTGATCCCTTACCTTCACCTCCGGTCCTAGTTGATGGATCATTAGAGTTTCAGGTTTTAAAAATTGTTGATTCACATTTCTTCCACCGTTCATTGCAATATTTGGTTCATTGGTGTGGTTATGGTCCTGAGGAAAGGACTTGGATACCAGCCTCCGATATCCATGCTGAGCACCTGTTTGGAGTTTTCATTGCCATCTTTTTTTGTTTCTATGGTAACGAATGTTACATCACATGAAGCCTTATGTGTCTAATATATGTTTTCAAAATTTTGTATTTGTTGCTTATGGCAATAGTGTTCTATGCAAGCGGGAAAACAAAATAGCGGAACCTAATGTGATATTCACAGCAACTGAGAGCAGAGGAGTGATAAAATATTTGTTTCTAAAGGAAAGTCCACGGAGGATATTCATGATGATATGTCACAGACATTGGGGATCTATGCCCTTCATATTCCACAGTTAAGAACTGGGTTCTCAAATTTAAAACAGGCCACTTTTGGCAGTAAATGCCTTCATTTTATGCAGTTTATATTATTCTCATTCAGAGTGCTGCTGTATTCTTTTGTTTGTATATAGAGAAATTGATAGACCGATAGATGATGAATGATGTATATGTTAGCTTGATGTACTTGATCGTGACCTGACTAATATTCAGATGAACACTTTAATTTAATCTAACCTTTCTAAGCTTTTCATGCATCTTTGCTCTGCATACATAAGATTCATTTCCGTCACTCTGTCCTCCCCGCCGTCCCATAAAGCATCATCTATGTACTATAAACAGTGATCAGCATATCCACATACATCCCATGCCCCCTCCCTGCACTGGAGATTGGCATTTTAAAAGCCTCCGAGCTCAGAGGCGCGCTTCATATCAGAACAGTAATGAAACCTTTCAGTAGCTGAAATAAAACAATCCTGCAGCTCTGACAAAGCGCGCTATATAGCTTGTACAAACTGACTGCAAGCGGCATGGTTCCACTACCCAGAATCCAGCACAGGGGTACAACACTGCATTACCTGCAGAGGACCGATGTATTTATTACATGGCGACATGTGGCACAAACAGAACTAAAACCACTGTTCATTACATACACGTCTCTATGAATCCAGGAAATGGATATTAAAGTGCTGCGTCAACCCACCAAATAACAAAATAGTCAGGAGATGACATTAAGCCATACTCTACACTCAGGTTTGCAAGAATACTATTTTAAAGTTTCATCCCTCTCTGGGAAAGCTGGGTGGAAATCACCATTGTTCTTATATACTGTATCCTGCCAGTAAGATATGCTATGTTCCTGAGAAATATCAGATGGATGGTGGTAACCCTATAGAAAATGAGTTCATATAATACTATATATACAGCTCATATAATACTATCTTATACTGCAGTAGCGTAGCTACCGGGGGGACAGAGGGGGCGGTTGCCCCGGACCCAGTGCCCAGATGGGGCCCACTAGGAGCTTATGAGCTGTGAGTGCTGCAGGGGCAGAGCAGAAACTCTTGCCCAGATGACGAAAATACATGCTAGTGGTACTGCCAGGACCTGTGATGTCATACCCATGCGACCAAGTGGGAGGAGTCAAAGTTTTGCCGGTCAGAAAACAAGCGGCATCAGGAGATTAGTGATGGGTAGTCCGGCTCTTTTTGGTGATCCGGTTCACATGGCTCCGCTCACCAAAATGAGTCGGATCTTTCAGACCGTTCTCGGCTCCTTATTAAATAAGTGTTCACCCCAGGTGAACACCTATTTAAGATTATAGTAACGCCGCAAAAACCCCGCCCACCCGTGGCTAAACCCCGCCCAGTTACATGTGACCAATTAGATTGTTGAGTAGGCGGAGTTTAGTCGCGGGTGGGCGGTATTTCAGCGGCGAAAAAAGAGCCATTTAGAGATTTTAGTGGCTCTCACTTGTGATCCGCCTCCTGTCGGTCACTGCAGGGAGCCGGATCTTTGTGTCGGATCGTTCGCGACCGACACATCACTACAGGAGATACTGATTCCTGAAGGAGATGGGAACTTGTAATGAGGTAAGATGGGGGTGCAGGGTGAATGCATATGAGGGCTGCAGACTGTGATAAAATAGTGTGAAGGGGTGCAGAGTGTTTGAGAGAGGGGGAAGTTGGGGTACAGGCTTTGTGACATGTAGGGTGTCAGGCAGGGCCGGCTCCAGGATTTTGAGGGCCCTGGGTGAAGGAGTCTCAGTGGGCCCCATCCTCACATAGACTCACACATACAGACATACTTTACGTACATTTACTTACCATATTTTTCGGATTATAAGACAAACGTTTCCTCCCAAAAATGTGGGAGGAAAATGAGGAGTACGTCTTAAAATCTGAATGTAGCTTATTGGGGTGGTGAAGAGGGCTCACAGGAGGCAGGGGAGATGCTATGTGGTGTGCAGCATGGTTCTGCTCTGTGCGCCAGGCAGCGCGGCTCTGCTATGTGTGGCTCGCTCTGCATTGTGCAGCACAGCGGGGCCTAGCTCTGTGCGGCTCGCTCTGTTCTGCAGCACGGCTCTGCACTGTACGGCGTAGCTCTGCTCTGTGCGGAGCGACTCTGCTCTGTGCGGGGCTCCTTTGCTCGGTGTGGCGACTGGTAAGGCACCGGCCTTTCTGAAGATGTTGGCGGTGAGGTCTTCTTCAAATAATGGCGCCTAGAGTCGGCTCATGCGCAGATGGAGCTCTCGGCTCAAGCTCTCATCTGCGCACGCGCGGACTCCCGCCGCCATTATTTGAAGAAGACCTCACCACCAACATCTTCAGAATGGCCGGTGCTTACCGCACGCCGCACAGAGCAGAGCAGCCCTGCACAGAGCAGCCCCGCACAGCACAGAGCAGCCCCGAACAGAGCAGAGCTGAGCAGAGCAGCCATACAGTGAGTATCTGGGCCCTCCTCTGTACCACTCACAGCATCGCCATACTCCACTACCGCCCCTGCCTCCTGTGACCACCGCTCCTCTGCCAGCCCCCCTCCCTGGTAAGATACCACTGGATTATAATACAGATCATATTTTTTTTTTCTCTAAATTTGGGTAGCGTTGTATAATCCGGTGCAGCTTTATAAAACGAAAAATACGGTATTTAAAGAGAAATTAAGAAAAATACATATAAATAGAAAGAAATCTATACACAGTCATACACACTGACATACATAGATATACACATCATACATTCACAAACAGACACATTAGAGATATTATTAATTTGGAGAAGCCGGAAACAGCCTCACTCACCTCCCCCGCTTGTCTCTGTCCAGATCCTCCTGGGCATGTGGCTGTGCAGGCCGCACTGCGTGATGGCCGTCACTAACAGACATGGCCGCATACAGTACACACAGACTGCTATATATACATCACAGGAGGGGCTAGGGCTACAGTATATACTGTACATCACAGGAGGGGCTGGGGGCATAGACATTACTGGGAGCCATACGTTACTGAAGTGCATACATATTCCTGGGGCATAGATGTTACTGGGGCAGTATACAACTCTGGGGGGCATACACATTACTGGGGTGGGTGGCATACTACTCTAGGGTTGCAGCACATACGGCTCTAGGGGGGCCACACATACGGCTCTGCGGGGCTACACATACGGCTCTGGGGTGGCAGCACATATGGCTCTGGGATGGCAGCACATACGGCTCTGGGGTGGTAGCACATATAGCTCTGGCAGTCCCATACAGCTCAAGATGGGTCACCTATTGGTCTGAGAGGGCACATACAGCACAGGAGTGGGGAGACATACAGGTCGGGAGGGGGTGGATTATACAGGTCAGATGACCGGGGGTCCTATACAGATTGCTAGGTAGACCATACAGCTTAGGAGGGGGCCACATACAGATCGGGGGTGAAACATACAGCTCAGGTGGAGGGGAGCATAAAGCGTGGGAGAACATATGCTGTGCTCAGTGTGCTGGGGGACGCTGGCTGGAGCTGCGCTACGGCTCCTCTTCATCTGTGGGACTGGAGCACACTGTGCGGTAGCTCAGGCTACAGATGAACTTTAATGGAGGAGGTGCACAGAGCATTCAACAGTGACTGCTGTGTGTCAGTGTGGATCAAAGGGTCAGCAACCGCACTATTCAGGATAGTGCGGCTGCCAACCCAAGCACTGCAGTCCCCGGAACTCAGCCCGGGGCCCGCAGGACTGAAGATGGCGAGTGGGCACCCCTAGCTGTCCAGGGCCCTGGCATTTGCCCGGGAGTGCCGGATGCTGACGCTGGACCTGGATGTAGGGTGTGTGGATTATGGGGGTCCAGGGTGTTTGAGAGAGGTGTAAATTGGGATCTGTGTAACATTAAGGGATGCAGCGTGTGTGGGTTATGTGGTGCACGGTCTGTGGGATATGGAGGTGCAGTGTGTGTGATATGGGGGTACAGGCTGGGGTGCAGTTTGGCATATGCAGGTGCAGAATGTGTGTGGGATATGGGGGTGCAGGATGTGTAAGGTATAGCACCACAAAGGAGGTAAAGATGAGGGACAATGTAAGTGTGTGACGCCCTGGGCAAGCCAGGGGTCACAGGTCATCACACCACCACACCGTACATCCCAGTTAGGAACACCAAAGCTACTAAAATCCTTGTTGCCTTCCTCCAGGGGCTGATGTTCACACCAGGGGGTGGGCCAGGCGGTTGGCTCCGCCCACCGAGGAGTACACAGCCCTGGAGGCGGGAAGAACCAGGCAGTTAAGAAAGGTTAGGGAAGTGAAGGAGTAAACAGCTAAGTGAAAGTGAAGTAGTAGTGGAGCAAAGAAGAAAAAAGTAAAAGTGAGCTTAGAAAGCCCTGAAGTTGGTCCGGCTAAGTGCAGGACAGTGTCAGCAAGGTCAGCAACAGCGGTGATTGTCTGGAGGGGGACTGCTCGGAGGTTGCTGGAAGGACCGCGGACGGGTAGTGGCCCGGCGGTCTGGAGCAGTATACGAAGGACAGTCAGCACCAGGGCAGGGGCCTCTCGGACCCCGGCAAGGTTAGGAGTCGCCATAATTTGCCAAATCCGTCAGTGAAGGGGACGTCGATCCCCCAACAACCAAGTCCCGACTGAAGGCAAAAGTCCAACCATTAAGGAGGAACACCGCCACCGCCAGGGCACCAGTTCCTCGGGGCCAGCGTCTGCGGGCAAAGTAGGGCTCCTCCGGCCCATATCCAAGCCGGGGAGCGGGTTACCGGTGGGAACCCATCGCTACCAACACAGAAACACTAGGTGCAGGTCAAAGGGACATCACCGTTACCTACTGGGAGAGCAAGTGCAGCCGTCCGTGGGAACCGTCTTTCCAGCCGTGGGGTTTACCATAAAACTGTGTCAACGTCTCAGGCTGAGTGAGTACCACAGTGCCGCAAGGCACCGCGCTGCCCCCGCGTCCCTGCGCCCACCAAGCCCTGCATCTCCCACCTCCTCACTGGGCCCCGGGATCACCAACCCCTACCCACGGAGGGGCAACACAACAACTGGCTGCTCCATACCACCCTTATCGGGATCCCCATACAGAGCAGCGGTGGTGCCAATAAATCACCACAACCGTGGGTGGCGTCACGGACAATAAACCATCCCCACACCCAACAACCCCCTTTCACTCACGGGCGAGGAGCGCCGCTAGAGTCCCCGGGATCCGGCTCATCGCTCGAGCCACCGAGTAGCAGCAGGCCGCAGCAGCCGCGGCGGCCGGACCCGAGCAGCAGAGGGAGAGCGCGGCGTCCCCTCCTCCGCCCGCGAGAACTGCTCCACCATGGAGCTGTATATGCGAGGAACTTTTACTGTAAAGTGTGGGAGGGGGAATAGGGGAAGTCACTCAGTATATAGAGTGACAGCACATTATGGGAGGCAGTAAGGACAATGTGAGGGCACAGAATGAGAGGAGCACTATACGAGGGACAAAGTGAGAGCACAGTATGAGAGGAGCAGTATACGAGCGATAATGTGAAAGCTCAGTATAAGAGGAGCAGTATACGAGTGACATTGTGAGGGTACAGTATGAGAGGAGCAGTATACGAGGGACAATGTGAGGGCACAGTATGAGAGGAGCAGTATATGAGAACAATGTGAGGGCACAGTATGAGACGAGCAGTATATGAGAACAATGTGAGGGCACAGTATAAGGGGAGCAGTATACGAGGGACAATGTGAGGGCACAGTATGAGAGGAGCAGTATATGAGGGACAGTGTGAGGGCACAGTATGAGAGGAGCAGTATATGAGTGACAATGTGAGGGCACAGTATGAGAGGAGCAGTATACGACGGACAATATGAGGGCATAGTATGAGAGGAGCAGTATCCGAGGGGTAATGTGAGGGCACAGTATGAGAGGAGCAGTATACAAGGGACAATGTGAGGGCACAGTATGAGAGGAGCAGTATCCGAGGGGTAATGTGAGGGCACAGTATGAGAGGAGCAGTATACAAGGGACAATGTGAGGGCACAGTATGAGAGGAGCAGTATACGAGGGACAATGTGAGGGCACAGTATGAGAGGAGCAGTATACGAGGGGCAATGTGAGGGCACAGTATGAGAGGAGCAGTATACAAGGGACAATGTGAGGGCACAGTATGAGAGGAGCAGTATACGAGGGACAATGTGAGGGCACAGTATGAGAGGAGCAGTATACGAGGGACAGTATGAGGGCACAGTATGAGAGGAGCAGTATATGAGGGACAATGTGAGGGCACAGTATGAGAGGAGCAGTATATGAGGGACAATGTGAGGGCACAGTATGAGAGGAGCAGTATACGAGGGACAATGTGAGGGCACAGTATGAGAGGAGCAGTATACGAGGGACAATGTGAGGGCTCATTGTGAAGGCTGTACAGTGTGAAAAGACAGCAGAGTAGGGAGAGAGGGTAGTGTGGCGAGGGACATGGAAGGTGTTTACAATGTGGAGGCCATTGTCCATATCACAGGTGCATTATTGTGTATGTAAAGCATATAGGACATGATTATTGGTGGTTTTACAGATATTTTTCATAAAGAAAGACAGTGTGGCGGCTATAATTCATGGTGGAAGGATGGTGCAGTGGTTGTAGTATATCAGAGGCACAATGTGGATGCCATGTATCATTAGGGGACAGTGTAGGGGTCACGTTTTCATCAGAGAGCATAGTGGGGGGAAATATTTTGTCAGGTGAACAGTATACGGGTTATTTAGTGCACAGTATGTGCGGATATTTTTTATTTAATGTAATAATGACACTGATATTTTTTAGGGCATCATGTTGGGATGTGTTTTGGAAAACCAGAAAATGAAAGTCTGTGGAAAGAAGCTGTGGACGTCCAAAGTCATCATGTCGTCTGGATCAGATGAAGAAGAATGGGGTGAGACAAAGCAAATCAAAGAAGAAGTCGCCAATACGGTGCCTGGATCTAAGGGAGCATTTATACTGGATAATCCCTGCATTTAAAGGGAATCTATCACAAGGTTTTTGCTCCCGTATCTGAGAGCAGCATAATGTAGTAACAGAGACCCTGATTCCAGTGATATGTCACTTTCTGAGCTGTTTGCTATAATTTTGATAAAATCAATGTTTTCTCTGCTGCAGATATAGCAGTTATATAGAGCTCATAAATATGCTAGACTACCTGCAGCATGCCAAGTAGTCCTGTAATCTACTGCTGATTAGTCAGTCATTTTATCAAAACTACACTAAGCTGGTCAGTAAGTGACACATTGCTGGAATCAGGATATCTGCCCCTACATTCTACATTATGCTGCTCTCAGATGAGGGGGCAAAAACCTGGTGACATATTCCCTTTAAATGATAGTCGACCATTTGGTTATATGAAACCGTTCGGCAGCTGTTTAATGGCCTGTGACTGCAGACTTGTGAATCCTCATAGCATGCACACAGCGCACTGTCATGGTTTTCCAGTGGCGGTGGTGAGAGCAGCCGTCATGTGAGCACAAGTGTGCGATGCCATACTTCTAGCCACATCTGCATGAGGCTGTAGTCTGATTTATTGGTAGGGTACGTGATCAATTTAAGTGCTTAGAACAGCATGAACGCCAACTACGGCCCTGCCGCTACACTTAACCGTACCAGTCTGCGCATGCATGCTGCAATTTTTTTTTCTCAGACTACTCGGTCCAAGGACAAAATCGAACATGTGCACTGCCTCATTGGATAACAGTGGTCCGAATGTGATCCAATATTTTGTTGGATCGCACTTGGATCAAAAATACGGGTGTCTACACAAGCTATTAGGCTGCGATGTCGCGGGCGAGGAGGACGCCGCCGCTGCGCTCGCTAACGCTCGGGTCCGGCGCTGCTGCGGCTGCTGCTCGGTGGCTCGAGCGGTGGGCCGGATCCAGGGACTCGAGTGGCGCTCCTCGCCCGTGAGTGAAAAGGGTGGTTGGTTTGGGGGATTTAGTCCGTGACGCCACCCACGGGTTGTGGTGAAGATGGGCACCACTGCTGCTGGTGACGGGGATCCCGGGAGAGATGGTGGGGAGCAGCTGGGATGTTGTTTTCCCCCTCCGTGGGTAGGGGTCGGTGGTCCCGGGGCCCGGTGGTGACGGGGAGGCAGGGTTGGTGAGGTGCAGGGTTGCAGGGACAGCGCGGCGCGGTGCCGTATGGCACGGGTGTACTCACTCAGTAAGAGATGCACAAACTCCTCGGTAAACCAAACGGCTGGATGGATGGGTCCCGCAGACGGCTGCAGTGTCTCTCCCCGGACAGGTGATGGCGGCTGTCTTTCCCTGCACCTTTGTGTACTGTTTTGACTACGATGGATCCCCAATGGTAGTCCGCTCCCCGGTGTATGGATGCCGGAGGAGCCCGTTTGCCCGCAGGCACTGGCCCTTGGGTCTCTAGCCTTAGGCGTTAGCTGTATACCCTCACAGTGCGGACGGTTGCCTTCTAACGGGTCTTTGGCTGTTAGGAAACCCCTGGGGTTCCTGTCACACTCGGATTTTGACGGCGACTCCAAGCCTAGTCCGGGTCCGATGGCCCTGCCTGTGTGTGCTGGCTTCACTTCGCTCCCCGGTTGGTACCGGCGGGCCACGGCCCGTCCCCGGTCCTATGGTTCTGCGTTGATTCACCACTCCTGCAGACGGCCACCACCGTCTGCCAACCTTGTTGTTAGTGCCTGGGCCACAAACCCAGACACTCTCCACTGTACTCCTCTCACTTCAACCTCCTCAACTTCACTGTCTGCTTTTCCAGCCTCCAGGCCTGTGAACTCCTCGGTGGGCGGGGCCAACTGCCTGGTGTAGACATCAGACCCTGGAGGGAGGCAACAAGGATGTTGTGTTTGGCTAATGTTACTGTCTAGTGGGGGTGGGGGTGTATGTATGTTACCTGTGATGACCTGGCTA
This sequence comes from Anomaloglossus baeobatrachus, assembly GCF_048569485.1. Classification (NCBI taxonomy): domain Eukaryota; kingdom Metazoa; phylum Chordata; class Amphibia; order Anura; family Aromobatidae; genus Anomaloglossus; species Anomaloglossus baeobatrachus. The sequence continues at coordinate 432,826,710 of NC_134357.1, read as the reverse complement.
GTCCAGGGCGCCACAGCAACACCATAGTTGTAAATATGGTTACCTGGTTAGGGGCCCACTCAGAAGTTTCGCCCCCTCTGAGCCGAACCCCTAGCTACGCCTCTGCTTTGCACAGTACATCTCTCTTATCCCGTTATATGCAGCCACTTACAGCTCCTCTCATCTATATGTGCCTCCCCCGTGCCAGCAGCCGATGCTGCTCGGATCCGGATCTACGGTACAGCTCGAGGGGTCCTCCGGACACGGGGGTCGCGCGGACACTCCGAATAAAAGGGGACGTATTTATACGGGATTGTTTGTAAGATGTTCTGTGACGCCACCCACGGCGTGTCGTGAGATGCAGCCCCACCGCTACCGTTGTGGGGCTCCCGGGGATGTTGGGCTGGCAGCTGGATGTTAACCCCTCCGTGGGTAGGGATGGATGTCCCGGAGCCCAGTGTCTCTTTGTGGAGGATGATGATTGTAGGGGCCAGCGCACCCGGCCAGGCCGGGGATGTTACTCTCGGTCGAATAAAGCACATGAGTCCTGTGGTAAACCAAGGGGATGGTGGCCGGCTGCCGCAGATGGATGTATCTGATCCCACACCCGGATTGATAGTCAAAGCCTCTCTCATCTGCACTTGGTGTGTTGTAGATAGGACTTCCCGGTCTACTTTTCTGGACTTAGGTTGGGACAGGACCTAAATTCCTGCCCTCAATTGGTTAATTAGCTAGGCCGTCGGTGCCGGTCCTGACTTCAGGGTCCAAGTACCCCCTCTGTGTACACGGTTTCCGGGTCGGTTCTCCGGTGTCTGTACCGGTGGGCACCAACCCTTTCCCGGTCCACCTAGGATCCCCGGCTCCGTCTTCCCGTCTCCTGCAGGCTCTGGCTACCGTCTGCCACCTAGCCAAGGTGTCAGGGCTCCCACCCTGGCACCTCCAGACTTCACCTTCAGACTTGAACTCAACCTTAACTTATCTGACTGTTTTCCCGCCCCGGGCTCTCCAGACCCCTAGGTGGGCGTTCCCTAACCGCCTGGTCCCGCCCACTGGTGTGTCCGTCTTTCCCTGAGGGGGTGACTAGGGATTCAGTTTGGCTGATTTAACCCTTCGTGGGATAGTGTTATGCGGGGGCCTATATATACAACTACCTGGTTTTCCAGGGCGCTACATATATACAGCCTCAAAAACCAGAAAAAAGAGAGTCACTGACACTACCTTAATGCAAGAAATGTACAAGTTTATTGATCAATTGTATAAAAAACACATAGATTAAAAGAGGTTCAAAGATGGAGTGCTGGAGGGGATACAAAAAACGAGGAGCTGCATACCACTGCTGAAAATGTACAAAAAGTGCATCAAATAGTGGCTGGGGGACCTGTGTCACCAGGTAATAATTCAAAAATCAGCTCAAAGCCTGCAAAAAATTACCATATAAACCACAGTAAGGTGCTGCCTAGTGCATGAATACTGGGCACAAAAGGTGGTATAATGAGTGCCCAGCACACAAGCACCATGCCTGACAAGAATAAAGCCGGGGAGGAAATAGACCCCTAGCACATGGCAAGATACATATAAATTTGCAGGTCAGAACAATAACAGTGAGCAGGGACACATACCCATAATAACCGAATCAGCAGACGGAAGTGCAGCTCCACAGACCCCAACGCGTTTCGCGAGGGCTTCTTCACTGGGTGTGTCCCTGCTCACTGTTATTGTTCTGACCTGCAAATTTATATGTATCTTGCCATGTGCTAGGGGTCTATTTCCTCCCCGGCTTTATTCTTGTCAGGCATGGTGCTTGTGTGCTGGGCACTCATTATACCACCTTTTGTGCCCAGTATTCATGCACTAGGCAGCACCTTACTGTGGTTTATATGGTAATTTTTTGCAGGCTTTGAGCTGATTTTTGAATTATTACCTGGTGACACAGGTCCCCCAGCCACTATTTGATGCACTTTTTGTACATTTTCAGCAGTGGTATGCAGCTCCTCGTTTTTTGTATCCCCTCCAGCACTCCATCTTTGAACCTCTTTTAATCTATGTGTTTTTTATACAATTGATCAATAAACTTGTACATTTCTTGCATTAAGGTAGTGTCAGTGACTCTCTTTTTTCTGGTTTTTGATACTTATGGAGTCTCTACCAGGGATTTATTATTATCTTTGTTAGCCTATATAGGGGTTATGGTGATCGGAGGTGATCACCAAAAATCTCCCCCGTTTGTTCAGATGTTGTTTATATATACAGCCTCACCCTGCAGTACATGGCTCCTCTCATCTATATACAGCCTCATCCTGCAGTACACGGCTTCTCTCATCTATATACAGCATCAACCTGCAGCACATGGCTCCTCTCATCTATATACAGCCTCCTCTTGCAGTACATGGCTCCTCTCATCTATATACAGCCTAATCCTGCAGTACATGGCTCTTCTCATCTATATACAGCCTCATCCTGCAGTACATGGCTCCTCTCATCTATATACAACCTCATCCTACAGTACATGGCTCCTCTCATCTATATACAGCCTCATCCTGCAGTACATGGCTCCTCTCATCTATATACAACCTCATCCTACAGTACATGGCTCCTCTCATCTATATACAGCCTCATCCTGCAGTACACGGCTTCTCTCATCTATATACAGCCTCAACCTGCAGCACATGGCTCCTCTCATCTATATACAGCCTCCTCTTGCAGTACATGGCTCCTCTCATCTATATACAGCCTCATCCTGCAGTACATGGCTCTTCTCATCTATATACAGCCTCCTCCTGCAGTACATGGCTCCTCTGATCTATATACAGCCTCATCCTGCAGTACATGGCTCCTCTCATCTATATACAACCTCATCCTACAGTACATGGCTCCTCTCATCTATATACAGCCTCATCCTGCAGTACACGGCTTCTCTCATCTATATACAGCCTCAACCTGCAGCACATGGCTCCTCTCATCTATATACAGCCTCCTCTTGCAGTACATGGCTCCTCTCATCTATATACAGCCTCATCCTGCAGTACATGGCTCTTCTCATCTATATACAGCCTCCTCCTGCAGTACATGGCTCCTCTGATCTATATACAGCCTCATCCTGCAGTACATGGCTCCTCGCATCTATATGTGCCGCCCCTGGACCATCAGGTTATCGCAGGGTTTTGTGCAATCTGCCCTCCTGTGCAATATCCACCTCCTTCTTGGCTATGGGTCCCCAACTATATGGTGTTGCCTACATCAGGTAATAAAATCCTAGGTACACTCTGCACCACACCCACCAGACACACCAGTGGACGGCCTGAGTGGAATAGGGTTGCCCACTTGGGGGGTTGGTTAAGGGAGGTCAGGAGTGTCAGGAGAGGACAAGGAGTTTGGACCCCTGGTTGCAGGGGATCGTGACAAGGGGCACGGAACTGTCAAAGGAGGACAGCCGGCTGCCTTGTACCATCACCGGGCTGGGACCAGTGCACGACAGGGTACGTGGACCCTAGGTCAGGGAGTAGCTTCAGGCAACCTGACAATTCACCCGACGAGAATGGAGCCTTCAAGATCCGCTCTCCACCTGCTCCAAAATCGGGGTACTAGTGCAACGAGGGGGATAGGACTTTCCACAAAAACGGTCCAGAAAATTCCAAGCGTGAACCCTGAGAGCAAGCTCACACAGTTAGCCATACTGGGGAGCGGGACCCGGCTACTTCCATACTACCGGGACCAACAGAGAAGTAACTTAGTGCCAGGAGGCAGGTCACAGATCATCAGGCAACACCATCGGGGATGGGACCCGAACCAGCTCCCCTCAGCGGCAGCGGTGTACAGAACTTTGGTTTATCCAGTTGTCGGTGTCAGCGTTATGGACTGAGTGAGTACGCAAGTGACCCCCTGCGCTCCCCACGGCACTCTCCAAACACCATCACTGAGTCCCGGGGCATTCCCCCTACCCGTGGAGGGTTCTAACACCTGACTGCCCCATAACATCACCCTGGGTACTCCCAACTGCAGCGGTGGTACTCCAAATTACCACATACCACGGGTGGCGTCATGAACTCTAACACATTCCCCTGTAAATGCCCTCTTCATTTGAGTGGCCGCACGACCCCCGGGTCCGGAGACCCCTCGAGCCACCGCGGATCCGGATCCGAGCAGCCCAGCTGCTGGTACGGGCGGGGGAGGCACATATATACAGCCTCCTCCTGCAGTACATGGCTCCTCTCATTTATATACAGCCTCATCCTGCAGTACAATGGCTCTTCTCATCTATATACAGCCTCATCCTGCAGTACATGGCTCTTCTCATCTATTTACAGCCTCATCCTGCAGTACATGGCTCTTCTCATCTATTTACAGCCTCATCCTGCAGTACATGGCTCCTCTCATCTATATACAACCTCATCCTGCAGTACATGGCTCCTCTCATCTATATACAGTCTCCTCCTCTAGTACAGTCATATGAAAAAGTTTGGGCACCCCTATTAATGTTAACCTTTTTTCTTTATAACAATTTGGGTTTTTGCAACAGCTATTTCAGTTTCATATATTTAATAACTGATGGACTGAGTAATATTTCTGGATAGAAATGAGGTTTATTGTACTAACAGAAAATGTGCAATCCGCATTTAAACAAAATTTGACCGGTGCAAAAGTATGGGCACCTCAACATAAAAGTGACATTAATATTTTGTAGATCCTCCTTTTGCAAAAATAACAGCCTCTAGTCGCTTCCTGTAGCTTTTAATGAGTTCCTGGATCCTGGATGAAGGTATTTTTGACCATTCCTGTTTACAAAACAATTCCAGTTCAGTTAAGTTTGATAGTCGCCAAGCATGGACAGCAAGCTTCAAATCATGCCAAAGATTTTCAATGATATTCAGGTCTGGGGACTGGGATGGCCATTCCAGAACATTATAATTGTTCCTCTGCATGAATGCCTGAGTAGATTTGGAGCAGTGTTTTGGATCATTGTCTTGCTGAAATATCCATCCTCTGCGTAACTTCAACTTCATCACTGATTCTTGCACATTATTGTCAAGAATCTGCTGATACTGAGTTGAATCCATGCGACCCTCAACTTTAACAAGATTCCCGGTGCCGGCATTGGCCACACAGCCCCAAAGCATGATGGAACCTCCACCAAATTTTACTGTGGGTAGCAAGTGCTTTTCTTGGAATGCCGTGTTTTTACAGCTGAAGTACCATCATTCAGCTACAGCTAATAGGAAGACACCACACCCTTCTTATCCCCCCTCCTGTCTGCTGGCCTCTGCCAGAGATAGTTCTGATTCTGGCTCATGTGTTGTTTGTTTTGTGAATCTTGTGCGCTGACTTGCTTGTTGTTGACTACCCTTCTGCCTGCTGTTTTGTACCTCGCTGCCCGACCCGGATCTGACCACTGCTACGTTTTCTCTTTACGCCTTTGCCTGCCGATTCTGTCCCTGTTCTGCTGTTCCTGGTTTGACCCTGCCTGACGACTACTCTCATCGGACTGCAGCCTTCCACGGGTAGAGATCTCCAGGGCCTTGTGTAATTCCAAATCCCTGTATAGGGGTTAAAGGGTTTCAGGGTTCTGGGGTCCTGCTTGGTGAGGGGCTTCCCTCTAGTCTGTCCATTACATCCTACCTGAGTCTGTTTATCCAGGCATGTGTTACATTACCTCTGGCCCACTAAACAAAAAAAAAAATGGATTCTCTCCATGCTGTGCTGAATCAGGTGCACACCCTTTCTGGCCTGGTACATGGACTTACACAGCAAGTGCAGGATCTCAGGTCTGCTCAGGTTCAAGCCCCTACAGCACCGACCTCCGCATGTCCAGAGTCCCGTCGACTGCAAGGGAACAGATCACGTTGTGGAGCCGATCGTGGAGGGCCTGGATCTCTGAGGCAATCGTTTCCAAGGCAGCAACCGCACCTGAGCGGGCCCCAGGATACCCGCTCAGGTGCCCAGGTACTTCCTGCAGACCCTATGAGGTTGATACCTGTCTCATTGTTTCACCAGGGTAAATCTGTGCGGCTGCAGGCCTTTGTTGATTGTGGATCAGCTGCTAATTTTATAGACACTATTGTAGCAAAAGAGCTGGGTTTGACTTTGCTAAGGTTAAATGCGCCTATTAGAATCTCTGCTATTGACAGTACACCTCTCACGCAGGGTGTGGTTACTTTTGTAACTCCAGAGATCTCCATGCTTGTTGGGGCTCTGCATGTAGAATCCGTGTCATTTTTTGTTTTTGAGAATCTGATGTCAGCGGTGGTTTTGGGCATGCCATGGCTACGTAAGCATAACCCTGTCATAGACTGGCCTCAGGGTGAGATTGTGCGATGGAGCCCTGAGTGTCAGGAGACGTGCATGTCGTTATCTGTTAACCTGACCAGAGCTGAACCTATCTTCATACCTCATGCATTCAGGGATTTTGCTGACGTGTTTTCTGTATCTGAATCTGAAAAATTACCTCCGCACAGAGATTATGACTGCCCCATAGATTTGGTCCCCAATTACCGACTCCCCAAGGGTAAAATATATAATCTTTTTGGTCCGGAGCGTCAGGCCATGAAAGATTATATAGCAGACAGTCTGCAGAGAGGGTTCATCAGACCATCCAGGTCACCAGTCGGCGCTGGATTCTTTTTCGTTGATAAGAAAGATGGTGGCCTCAGACCTTGTATTGACTACCGTGAACTGAATGCTATTACTGTAAAGAATCAGTACCCTCTACCACTCATCCCCGATCTGTTTAACCAGCTCATAGGAGCCCGGTGGTTCACCAAGCTGGATCTCAGGGGAGCATATAACCTAATCCGTATCAGAGAAGGGGATGAGTGGAAAATGGCATTTAATACTCCAGAGGGACACTATGAGTATCTAGTAATGCCTTTTGGATTTAGTAATGCGCCGGCAGTGTTTCAGAACTTTGTAAATGACATTTTCAGAGATATTTGTGGTCAATATGTGGTGGTCTATCTGGATGACATCCTGATTTATTCTCCTGATGCTACGTCATATGTCCAATATGTCCGCACTGTACTCCAGAGACTCCTGCTCCGATCGCCAAGCGATGACGTGTTCCTGCCGTGGATGGTGCTGGTGATGGGAGAGGCGTCGATGCCAGCAGCATCGGTGGGCGCAGGCTCCGATCATCCACTGGGCTGGGTTATCTTGGGATCTGCAGTACCGCTGGCTGACTGTAGGTGGCGGGTGTCTCCCAGCTGAAGTACCATCATTCAGCTACAGCTAATGGGAAGACACCACACCCTTCTTATTCCCCCTCCTGTCTGCTGGCCTCTGCCAGAGATAGTTCTGATTCTGGCTCATGTGCTGTTTGTTTTGTGATTCCTGTGCGCTGACTTGCTTGTTGTTGACTACCCTTCTGCCTGCTGTTTTGTAACTTGCTGCCCGACCCGGATCTGACCACTGCTACGTTTTCTGTTTACACCGTAGCCTGCCGATTCTGTCCCTGTTCTGCTGTTCCTGGTTTGACCCTGCCTGACGACTACTCTCATCAGACTGCAGCCTTCCACGGGTAGAGATCTCCAGGGCCTTCTGTAATTCCAAATCCCTGTATAGGGGTTAAAGGGTTTCAGGGTTCTGGGGTCCTGCTTGGTGAGGGGCTTCCCTCTAGTCTGTCCATTACATCCTACCTGAGTCTGTTTATCCAGGCAGGTGTTACATTGAGATGGTCTGGTCACAGGTAGGTTGCTTCTTTAGGAGTTTCGTGATGCCACTCTCGGTATTGCGGTCAGGGGACCGCCGTTGCAGGTTAGAGCACGCCTGGGGCTTGTGTTGTGTTCAGCTGGGTGTCGTGGCCTCCCGAGAGTGAGACTAGCCCCAGGGTCCTGTGTAGGTGTGTGGAACCATAGGTCGCAGAATGACTCAGGCACAGTCCAGACAGTCTTTCAGGGTTTTACTCACAATAGATGGTAGGGTGAGTACCCGGGCGTAGCTGGGATTAACCAGAGAAAACCAGGCACTTCATCAGGCTGACTTTTGAGGGTGACTACCGACTCGCCTTCTCTAGCCCTGGTGTTTTTAGGGTGACCCCGACTTGAAGTCCCTACAGGGGTCACCCAGGGAAGTTGCTGCTGCCTGTTCTCCCCTCTTTTCGGCCCGTTTGCTTGTAGCCTGGACCAGGTCACTCCGGCTGCTTGCCTCTTGTGAGCTATGGGCCCTCTCGTTGCTACGTGGCTGCGGACTCTGTGGTGTTGTGGTGGGGGTCTGAAGTGCCCCCTCTGGCAGGTTTGGCAGGAGAAAACTGAATGAATCTCTGCACTGGGACCTGTTACCCTTACGGGCCTGGTACCTCCCTGGCAGTCCACTTACTCAGTCACCTCTTGCCTCCAGCCTTGGGTGGTTTTTGGATGGCACTCCCAGGTGACCGTTCTCCCCCGTCGGTAGCCACTGCACGTGTGCTGTCAGATTGTGCCAGACTCCAGGGTCTGCTGCATGCGACTGCTCTCCCTGAGCTGCACTCACTAACTGGCTCACTACTCCCTCCCCTCCGTGCCTGCCTATGCAACCTAGCAACCAGGCTCTCTACCACACCCCTTGAGTGGAGATGGAGGCCACGCCCCCTCCTGGATTCCCCAGGGGTCCACCAAAGGTCCATGTGGGAGACCTAATTACTATGCGCCTGTGTAATCATACTTCGGCCAGCCTTCTGGTTTACCTGTGTTGTACTGCCCCCAGCATGGGTGCAGTACTCAGTGGTGCCTGACCAGGTCAGGGGCGCCACATTCCCCCTTAGTTATCACCAGCACGTCCTCGGGCTGCAAGACAACATTTAAAATGCATAAAACGGTAAAACATCTTAAACATTTTAAAACCACCAGGTACCATACATCACCACCCTCCACCCACAAGTCCATTAACCCACCCAAAACCCTCTCAGGAGGCAGGTCTCCGGTCCTTTTGGCAACCAGGTCTGGGCCATCCGTTTCCCCAGACCTTTCCTCCAATCTTCCTCTCCCATCAAGCCGCGCCTTCAGCCACTTCTGGCAGAATGTAGAGGCGGCTTTCATGGTCTGGTGGTTTTCAGGGTATACCGTGCCTTGTGGAGCCGCGCCTTCGGCCTCTTCTGGCAGGATGTAGAAGCGGCTCCCACAGTTGATGCAGACAGGGTACCCTCTTTATGGTGGAGACCCAGGCCCCATAAACAGGCGTGCTCTCTGGTCACAGACGAGCCAGGCCCCATAAACAGGCGTGGCCACGTGGTTGTACCTCTAGGGTAACTATTAACACTGCGAGAGTTTGTGGCTATAGCCAGTTCATAGCCTATGGTCCATGTTTTCAAAGTGCAAAGGGTAGTTTCTCACATAAGTTCATGTGGGCATGCTGCTGCCTGTTCTCCCCTCTTTTCGGCCCGTTTGCTTGTAACCTGGACCAGGTCACTCTGGCTGCTTGCTTCTTGTGAGCTATGGGCCCTCTCGTTGCTACGTGGCTGCGGACTCTGTGGTGTTGTGGTGGGGGTCTGAAGTGCCCCCTCCAGCAGGTTTGGCAGGAGAAAACTGAATGAATCTCTGCACTGGGACCTGTTACCCTTACGGGGCTGGTACCTCCCTGGCAGTCCACTTACTCAGCCACCGCTTGCCTCCAGCCTCGGGTGGTTTTTGGGTGGCACTCCCAGGTGACCATTCTCCCCCGTCGGTAGCCACTGCACGTGCGCTGTCAGATTGTCCCAGACTCCAGGGTCTGCTGCATGCGACTGCTCTCCCTGAGCTGCACTCACTAACTGGCTCACTACTCCCTCCCCTCTGTGCCTGCCTACGCAACCTAGCAACCAGGCTCTCTACCACACCCCTTGATTGGAACTTGAGGCCACGCCCCCTCCTGGATTCCCCAGGGGTCCACCAAAGATCCATGTGGAAGACCTGATCTCTATGCGCCTGTGTAATCATACTTCGGCCAGCCTTCTGGTTTACCTGTGTTGTACTGCCCCCAGCATGGGTGCAGTGCTCAGTGGTGCCTGACCAGGTCAGGGGCGCCACATTCCCCCTTAGTTATCACCAGCACGTCCTCGGGCTGCAAGACAACATTTAAAATGCATAAAACGGTAAAACATCTTAAACATTTTAAAACCACCAGGTACCATACATCACCACCCTCCACCCACAAGTCCATTAACCCACCCAAAACCCTCTCAGGAGGCAGGTCTCCGGTCCTTTTGGCAACCAGGTCTGGGCCATCCGTTTCCCCAGACCTTTCCTCCAATTTTCCTCTCCCATCAAGCCGCGCCTTCAGCCACTTCTGGCAGAATGTAGAGGCGGCTTTCATGGTCTGGTGGTTTTCAGGGTATACCCTGCCTTGTGGAGCCGCGCCTTCGGCCTCTTCTGGCAGGATGTAGAAGCGGCTCCCACAGTTGATGCAGACAGAGTACCCTCTTTGTGGTGGAGACCCAGGCCCCATAAACAGGCGTGCTCTCTGGTCACAGATGAGCCAGGCCCCATAAACAGGCGTGGCCACGTGGTTGTACCTCTAGGGTAACTATTAACACTGCGAGAGTTTGTGGCTATAGCCAGTTCATAGCCTATGGTCCATGTTTTCAAAGTGCAAAGGGTAGTTTCTCACATAAGTTCATGTGGGCATGCTGCTGCCTGTTCTCCCCTCTTTTCGGCCCGTTTGCTTGTAACCTGGACCAGGTCACTCTGGCTGCTTGCTTCTTGTGAGCTATGGGCCCTCTCGTTGCTACGTGGCTGCGGACTCTGTGGTGTTGTGGTGGGGGTCTGAAGTGCCCCCTCCAGCAGGTTTGGCAGGAGAAAACTGAATGAATCTCTGCACTGGGACCTGTTACCCTTACGGGGCTGGTACCTCCCTGGCAGTCCACTTACTCAGCCACCGCTTGCCTCCAGCCTCGGGTGGTTTTTGGGTGGCACTCCCAGGTGACCATTCTCCCCCGTCGGTAGCCACTGCACGTGCACTGTCAGATTGTCCCAGACTCCAGGGTCTGCTGCATGCGACTGCTCTCCCTGAGCTGCACTCACTAACTGGCTCACTACTCCCTCCCCTCTGTGCCTGCCTACGCAACCTAGCAACCAGGCTCTCTACCACACCCCTTGATTGGAACTGGAGGCCACGCCCCCTCCTGGATTCCCCAGGGGTCCACCAAAGATCCATGTGGAAGACCTGATCTCTATGCGCCTGTGTAATCACACCTCGTTCAGCCTTCTGGTTTACCTGTGTTATACTGACCCCAGCATGGGTGCAGTACTCAGTGGTGCCTGACCAGGTCAGGGGCGCCACACATGGCTCCTCTCATCTATATACAGCCTCATCCTGCAGTACATGGCTCCTCTCATATTTATACAGCCTCCTCCTGCAGTACATGGCTCCTCTCATCTATATGCAGCCTCCTCCTCTAGTACATGGCTCCTCTCATCTTTATACAGCCTCCTCCTGCAGTACATGGCTCCTCTCATCTATATACAGCCTCCTCCTCTAGTACATGGCTCCTCTGCCTAATCGTGCCCCTCGTGCAGGACAGCGCCACTATCAGTTCCTCTTCAGAGCAGTTGAGCCCGACGCTGGGATACAGCAGGCTCCGCCCCCTCCTGCGACATCCTGCGAGGTCCTGCGATGTTACTTCACTTTCCAATAGTAAAGATGGCGAAACATATGTGTCGCGCTCAGGTATCGGATACTCGGTTCCGGGCAGTGTCTCTCTTGGGAATGTCACAAGGGAAGGAAAAGAATCCGCACATGCAAGCAGAGGCACACCAATAGTATAATGTAAAAAACACACCTTTATTTATGCACTGGACTCATGACTGGTGACTATATGGCATTGTCCTGTCCCCCTTCACAGGACAGGATTTGGGCCGCATGGCCTTAGGCAGTTGACTACTTTGTATTTGACCGTTTTTGGTATACATTCTGCCTCTTTCACATGCAGGCATCATATGGGTTAATACCACCAATTACCCCTCGGCCTCAAAACCTGGGCACATTCCCATCCTTTCTTTCCCACTCCCTCCAAGGAAGTTATTATACTCCTTGGACCTGGTCACGCTTATGGTTGCGTTTATGTGGGTTGAAATACGGATGCAATCAGTGCTCAGCACCTTTATTCTCTGAATCAGACAATTATCTTGTGGTATAATCGATGACCATTCATGTGTTCATGTGGTTTCGCATCTTCGATTGAACAGACGGTTTATAGCACACTGTACCCGTTGTGCGGTTCCTGTCTGTCGCATTGCAGCTGCGTCTCCTCAAATTTGAATATTGACGTATATCCTTTGTAGTTACCACTTCAGGGTTTTTGGGATCGCCATATTTTCATCACCACATGCTCTGGTATCTATATAGGATCTATAGTGTGGCTACTAAACCACATGGTTTTCGCCAGGGACATATCACACTAACTATCACTAAGTGACCTATTTTGGTCCCTATAGCATTCCCTGTATGTTCTCCTGACATAGCACACAGGTTTGCAAGGTCTGACCTACATTGTAATATGCGTGTATTATTATATGCATTGCGATTAACATCTGTTATACCACTTTGGTCATCTGATGCCATTATATGGACCGTTATCATCTATAACATGTGATATGCAATTTCTGTCCTGTCCAGGGTTTTGGTCTTCTTCATTATTTTTGTATACATTCTCTTGATATTATATTGCACTTTTTTGACCATTTTGGTCATCTGTGACATACGTCATTTTGGGCATTGAGTCTTGCTTCCGCGGTGCTCTTGTGTTGTGTTGTATGTTTTTTAATGGTTTTTAATACGTGTTTTTCATGTGCATAAATAAAGGTGTGTTTTTTACATTATACTATTGGTGTGCCTCTGCTTGCATGTGCGGATTCTTTTCCTTCCCTTGTTTCATGCCAATTCTTCCGCACCAGGGTGCACCCAAATATAACCTATTGTTCCAGCATGAGTGGTGCGCTCCACAATCCAATTTTCTCTCTTGGGAATGTCATGATAGTGGCTTTTACCCGGTTTCGTGCCCTGGGCCCTTTTTGTAATAGGGATATTTACAGGGGATTGGTGAATAAAGTTTATTCGTGACGCCACTTGCGGTGTTGCGGCTAAGTATAGGGAGCCGACGCTGCAGAATGTCTCTACTGGGGCTGGTGGTATTGGCAGCTAGTATCGTAGTCCCTCCACAAGTAGGGTTTTGCCCCAGCGGGTGTGTGTTGCTGTGGGTGTCGGAAGAAGGTAGTCCACACAGGTATTCAGTGCAACTGGTTTACTCACTTTCTGAAGATGTTGACTGGTGGCCCGAGGCCGGCTGGTTTCGCCTCCAGGTCCCCTTCGTCCCAGTGCCAGTTTGGTTCTCTGGTACCTTATTACCCAGCACCTGTTTCTGGTAAGTGGTCCCCGTGGTATGGAAGACTGGGGGTCCCCGTTCTGTGGTTTGTCCACTTCTGTCCCCTGATGGTAGCGTGAACCCTGTGGAGTTGGAGTCTCTGGTCCTGTCCCAGGTTCTCCCGTTGCTACTGAGTCTTCGGATTCTTTAGGGTCAGCAAGGTCCTTGATGGTCCTCTTTGCTGTGCAGGTGTTAACAGGTCGGCTTGAAGCTCTTTCCTAGTGTCATTTACCCCGTTGGTGCGTAGTTCTGTCATTTACCCAGTTGGTGCGTAGTTCTGGGAGTACTCCACCGGCAACCACTTCTCCTGGGTACCAGGTCACCGTTAACCCGAGTGAGGACGTTACTACTTCACTTTCACCTCCTCGCCTGTCAACTCTAAACTGACTGACTGACTACTCTCCACAGTCTGCCCCTCCCACCTGGTCAACTAGTGGATTGGACTGGCTCTACCTCTAGGCGGCCATCCATTGGTCCCACCCTAGCTAAGTACCATTGTATCGGGGATTGTTGGGGAAAAACTGTGATTACCTGAGTTTTGGGTGTTACCGGCACTGGTCTCCCGGGGCGTAGCACGCTGATAGCTTCAGGGGCGTTTCACCAGCAATATAATCATTACATTATCTCCTAAACCAGTATGTAATGTATCAGGCAATTCCGTTATATGATTTTACATATATCTATTGTTGACACCTTGAGAAGGGCACATAAAGGCAGTTCCAAAATATTTTCCTTGCATCTTTCCTATTTATAAAGGGCATGCTCCTATTGGGATCTGGATCACAAATGTGGCGCCCTGGCCTATCAGGTCATCACAGGGTATTGTGCAATCTGCCCTTCTGTGCAATATCCACCTCCTCCTTGGTTACCGGTCCCCAACTTATGTTATGGTGTTGCCAATACCAGCCAATCAAAATCATAGAAACATTGTAAACCTACAGCTTCCCTAGAAGGGAGGGTCCCATTGAGAATGCAAAACCAAAAAAGATCCCAGTGATCAATAATACCAATACATAAAGTAACAGGAAGACCGCTGGTATAAAAGAGACCAAAAAACAAAATATATGGTGAAATACACAATATTTTTAATAATAAAGTGAGCGTGACAAAAGGACAGACAATACAGGCAAAAGAGTGTCAAAATTGCCGGACACAAAGGATGCACAAACCGCACCAGCAGATGGAAAACTAGCCACCAAATATATGGATCCGATTATAAAATAAAATTATTAAAATCATAGAAACACTCTGCACCACACCCACCAGACACACCAGTGGACGGCCTGAGTGGAATAGGGTCGCTACTTGGGGGGGTTGGTAAGGGGAGGTCAGGAGTGTGAGGAGTAGGTCAGTGAAGTGTAGGAATCGGGATACTAGCGCAACGAGGGTATAGTATAGGACTTTCCACAAAAACGGTGCAGAAAATCCCAAGCGTGAACCCTGAGAGCAAGCTCCCACAGTTAGCCACACTGGGGAACGGGACCCGACTAGTTTTACACTACAGGGGCCAACTAGCAAGAGAACTTAGTGCCAAGGGAAAGGTCACAGATCATCAAGTAACACCAGTGGAAACGGGACCCAAACTAGCTCTCCTCAGCGGCAGCGGTGTACAGAACTTTGGTTTACGAAGCTGTCGGTGTCAGCTTTATGGACTGCGTGAGTACGCAAGTGACCCCCTTCACTCCCCACGGCACTCCCCGAACACCATCACCGAGTTTCGGGGTATCCCCCTACCCGTGAAGGGTTCTAACACCTGGCTGCCCCACTCCATCGCCCCGGGTATTCCCAGCTGCAGCGGTGGTACTCCACCTTACCACACACCACAGGTGGCATCACGAACTTTAAATATACAATCCCCTGTAAATACCCCCTTTATTTGAGTGGCCGCACGACCCCCGGGTCCGGACACCCCTCGAACCACCGTGGATCCGGATCCGAGCAGGCCGGCTGCTGATGTGGAGGCGGCACACAAACAGTAAACATGACCCTATTCAACACATTGAAAAACCACTCCAGCCCCCTAAATAGAGTCCACCGTAAGTGCTATCCATTGTTATATATAAAATAAGACACTTTCTATAACAAGAAATGAAGTCATATGCAAGTGCATCTCAATAAATTAGAATATCATCAAAAAGTTAAATATATTTCAGTAATTCAATACAAAAAGTGAAACACATATTATATAGAGTCATTACACACAGAGGGACCTATTTCTATATATTATATAGAGTCATTACACACAGAGGGATCTATTTCTAGTGTTTATTTCTGTTAATGTTGATGATTATGGCTTATAGCTAATGAAAACCCAAAAGTCATTATCTCAGAAAATTATATTATATAAGACCAACTCAAAAAAATATTTTAAGGATTTTAAACTCAGAAATGTTGGCACCTACTGAAAAGTCTGTAAGGTAAATGCCTCAATACTTGGGCGGGGCTCATTTTGCATGAATTACTGCATCGATGTGGCGAGGCATGGAGGCGATCAGCTTGTGGCACTACCGAGGTATTATGGAGGCCCAGGTTGCTTTGATAGCAGCCTTCAGCTCGTCTGCATTGTTGAGTCTGGTGTCTCTTATCTTCCTCTTGACAATATCCCATAGATTCTCTATGGGGTTTAGGTCAGGTGAGTTTGCTGGGTAATCAAGCATAGTGATACTGTGGTTATCAAACCAGGTATTGGTACTTTTGGCAGTGTGGACAGGTGCCAAGTCCTGCTGGAAAATGAAATTTCCATCTCCAAAAAGCTTGTCGGCAGAGGGAAGCATGAAGGGCTCTAAAATTTCCTACTGTCCCTGGCAGCGAGCCTCTCTGTTGTGGTACCTAGCAGCATGCCACTCTGCTGCAATGCCTGACAGTGCCCCCACAATCCCTTTGCTACATGCGCCTTGTAGCCGGCCCTTTACCCCTCTCCTACTGTGCCTGGCAGCACGCCTCCCTAATGTGGTGACTGTTAGTGTGCCCGTGTGTTGTGGTGCTTCTCGAACCCTTTTCTGCTATTTGCACCTGGCAATGGTTCCTGTCCCTCTGCTACTTGAGCCTGTCAGTGGAGCCCACACCCCTCTGCCACTGCGACGTACCACAGGTCCAGAGCTGCATCTACAGACTAACTGCTGGCTGGAAGAGTGAGCTTGAGGCTAGAGTGGCTGATCAACCCTAAATGAAAAAACTGTCTACTGCAACTCTTTTGTTAGGACCTGTCTGAGGCCGTTGGCTCAAAAAGGCTTCCTTGGACAGACTTGACACTAGACACTCTATCCTACAGGTTCCAAAGGAGCCCTGGCCTTCACTTTTACACCCCTGAACAGGGATAGAGACTTACCATAGGCAGTAGGTTGCATCTATAGAGTAGCTGCTGGCTGGAGGAGCGAGCTTGAGGCTAATGGTTTATTCAACAATAAGTTAAATATAGCAATTAAAAAGGCAACAGTATTTATCTGCCCAGGTCACAGAAACGTATGCATTAAAAGGACACAGAAAAAAGAGAAAAAAAGGGAACCAGCACGATCTGAAAATGGCATGCATCATATAAAAGGTGAAAATTCACAAATTTATTCCAACTGTACTAAAATAAAAAAATGAGATTTTTAGCAAATAATTGATCAATTTTTTGAGCCACCCCTGCCAACGTCACGGCAAATCTCAATAGGGGGGTCCTACTCTACATTCTGTATTTCATGTGCCATGAGGCCTCCTAGATAAAGTTAAAAGCAGAACCATAATGGAGCACACATACCTGCAACCTGTATATAGCCGCTTCCATGTTGCAAAAAGGCACTTGTGGATAGAGACCAGCCCAGGTCCCAGCATGTGGAGCAAGCTCTACACATACCAGGACTATATCAGAACTGGTCCTGAAAAGGACACAGCAGCCCTCCTTGATGAAAGAAGATGCAGCACGGGGGAAAATACTGATGAGACAATTGCACTCCACCAGTACAGACACCCTAGCCAGCATTCTATCATTGCACTCTGTAAGGGGTGGACGGTCCCCTTACAAAGAGGAGTAGTTTTCCTCCCCTGAAGATACCCCATGCTGGGGTAGATAAAGTTGTAATGTTAATGTTAATGATAAATTGTGTTTATACTGTTTTAGTGGTTTCCCCTAGTGGCCGGGTGGGACGGCTGTCCCCATAGAAACAGTGCAGGAGAGAGGTGGAGCCGGCAGCTTGGGGGGAGGGAGAGTGTGTTGGAGGAAAAAGGTTTTGAGTCAGGAGGCAGTCGAGTCCGGGACAGGAGAGAAGGAGCAGTGGGGGCAGGGTGTGGGAGCTAAGTGAGCAGCGTACGAAGAACAGAGAAAGAGAAAGTGTCCTCTATGGTGAAACAGGTTTGAGTGGGTCAGGTCTGCGGTAGCCGGAGTGGGAGCCCAGGTGAAGTAGAGTAGCCGGGCACATCCCCACGAGAGGAGACTATAAGAAGAGGTGTTTTCCCCCCCATCAGGAGTTGTGAAACGACGCTATCAGCTTACTGCCACTGTTGTGAAGATGTGTGCAATAAACGTGCCTTCTGATTCAACTGACCGTCGTCTGCAAAGTCTTTATACGTCTGACAGCGTTCTCTGCATCACCACACTCTGCCCCACCAAGCCATCTCCTGTCCCAATAGTGACGGCGGAGCCGGGGGTTAGCCTGATAGAAAATGGGGCCACGATTACAACCCCCGAGGCACCCCTGGCACCCCGTTACACACTCCACCAGTACAGACACCCTAGCCAGCATTCTATCATTGCACTCCACCAGTACAGAGACCCTAGCCAGCATTCTATCATTGCACTCCACCAGTACAGGCAGCCTAGCCAGCATTCTATCATTGTACTCCACCAGTACAGACAGCCTAGCCAGCATTCTATCATTGCACTCCACCAGTACAGACACCCTAGCCAGAATTCTATCATTGCACTCCACCAGTACAGACACCCTAGCCAGCATTCTATCATTGCAGTCCACCAGTACAGACACCCTAGCCAGCATTCTATCATTGCAGTCCACCAGTACAGACACCCTAGCCAGCATTCTATCATTGCACTCCACCAGTACAGACACCCTAGCCAGCATTCTATCATTGCACTCCACCAGTACAGACACCCTAGCCAGCATTCTATCATTGCACTCCACCAGTACAGACACCCTAGCCAGAATTCTATCATTGCACTCCACCAGCACAGACACCCTAGCCAGAATTCTATCATTGCACTCCACCAGTACAGACACCCTAGCCAGCATTCTATCATTGCAGTCCACCAGTACAGACACCCTAGCCAGCATTCTATCATTGCAGTCCACCAGTACAGACACCCTAGCCAGCATTCTATCATTGCAGTCCACCAGTACAGACACCCTAGCCAGCATTCTATCATTGCACTCCACCAGTACAGACACCCTAGCCAGCATTCTATCATTGTACTCCACCAGTACAGACACCCTAGCCAGCATTCTATCATTGCACTCCACCAGTACAGACACCCTAGCCAGAATTCTATCATTGCACTCCACCAGCACAGACACCCTAACCAGCATTATATCATTGCACTCCACCAGTACAGACACCCTAGCCAGCATTCTATCATTGCAGTCCACCAGTACAGACATGTGACGCCCTGGGCAAGCCAGGGGTCACAGGTAATGACATCACCACACCCTACACCCCGGTTAGGTACACCTAAGCTAAACTTGAAATCCTTGTTGCCTTCCTCCAGGGGCTGATGTCCACACCAGGGGGTGGGCCAGGCGGTTGGCTCTGCCCACCGAGGAGTTCACAGTCCTGGAGGCGGGAAAACCAGGCAGATTAGTTGGAGCTGAAGTTGAAGTTAGAGTAGAGTGGTAGAGGAGCAAGTGAGAGGAGTTGAAGTGGAAAGAGAAAAAGTGACAGTTTGAAAGCCTGAAGTTAGTCCGGGTGTGTGCCCCGGACTGAGACAGCAAGGTTAGCAGACGGCGGTGACCGTCTGCAGTGGAGGCTGATCGGAGGTTGCCGAAAGGACCGTGGACAGGTGGTGGCCCGGCGGTACCGGACCGGTATACAAAGAGAAGCCAGCACCATTGGCAGGGGCCTTTCGGATCCCGGCAAGGCTAGGAGTTGCCGTGAATTTGCCAAATCCGTCAGTGAAGGGGACCTCCGGGTCTCCAAACAACTAAGTCTCGATTGAAGGCAACAGTCCAACCGTATGAGAGAGGCACCGCCACCGCCAAGGCACCAGTTTCTCAGGGCCAGCGCCTGCGGGCAAAGAGGGGCTCCTCCGGCTGTCAGAGTTCCGGGATTTCCAGTTCTTTTTTAAAAGAGCTTGCCCTCTGTTAACATGGAGTTTGCTGTTCTGTTGCCCTACTTCCTGTCCATCTGTTTAAAAGACCGCCCCTAAGCTTAGTCCAGTGCCTGAGTATACTGCTTGCTGTGTACTCCTGCTTTGCTGCTCTTGGTTCCTGATTGACATTTGGATCCTCCTGAAAAACAACCGACACCGACTCTGGACTTCACCTGGTCTCATCAAGCTGTGCCCGGACTCCGTCTGCCGTCTTTGTTCAGCACTTCTGCCCGGTTCCTTCCGGTTCGTAACCACTCTGGACTCTCATCTCGTACGGACATTTTTAGACTATACCTATTGCCCTTTGTGTCCCGGCTGCTGCGCATTTAGGCCTTCTGGGGTGATTGCCAGACAGTCCCTGTATAGGGGTTCGCTCTTGGTGGTCTCCCTGGGGGAGTCCGGTGCGTGGCCCCGGGAATTCCCTTCGTTCCGATCCTGGAAGGTATTTCCTGTGTTTTATGTTCTACTGTGGTTTTGTTCCGTTTATGTACATATTGTTGGTTACATATTATAAACATCTCTGCACCAAGAACTCGTCTCTGGTTGTCATTGCCCTAACGCAATCGAAATCCTCAGTACATACAATAGTATTACACCGGCCCATATCCAAGTCGGGGAGCGGGTAACCGGTGGGAACCCATCGCTACCAACATTTCACAAGGTGCAGGGAAAGAGACAGTCACCGTTAACTACCGGGGAAAAAGCAACAGCAGCCGTCCGTGGGAACCGTCCTTCCAGCAGTGTGTTTTACCGAGAACTGTGTCAACGTCTCAGGCTGAGTGAGTACCACCGTGCCGTGCGGCACAGCACTGCCCCCGCGACCCTGCACCTCAACAGGCCCCGCACCTGGCCTGCCATCCTTCATCCTCCACCCCATCACTGGGCCCCGGGACAACCAACCCCTACCCACGGAGAGGAGAACTAACAACTCTGTTGCTCCCTGTCACCGCTCCCGGGATCCCCATACAGAGCAGCGGTGGTGTCCACACAATCACCACAACCGTGGGTGGCGTCACGGACAATAAATCCCCCAAACCAAACCCCTTTTCACTCACGGGCGAGGAGCGCCGCTCGAGTCCCTGGGATCCGGCCCATCGCTCGAGCCACCGAGCCGCAGAGGCCGCAGAAGCAGCGGCAGCCGGACCCGAGCAGTGGGAGAGCGCAGCGTCCCCTCCTCCGCCCGCGACAACTTGGCGTCACGAACAGGATCTTACTGCTCTGCCGTTGGGTAGAGGTGCGCCTTGTTACCGCCGGAGGTGTCCGGCCAGAAAATTTCAGAAGCCGCCATCTTTGGCGCGAAAAGTTCCCGCTCGAGCGTTTCCTCGAGTAGTGGAGGCGCGAAGGCCAAAACCTCGCCCCGATAGAGGAAGAGCCGGAAAGAGGCTAGGGGGGACAAAATGGCGGCTGGTCGCATGTGAGCGCGGCTATAGAAGCAGGGACGCCAGGACCCTGCGGCCATTGAGTGGTTCCTGGAAGAGGCCGCTGCTAAAGATGCTGAGTCCGACCGACAACACCGTGGTCCCCGCGCCTGGCCCCGCAGCGTGGGTGGAAGTCCGGACCGTCCAGCTAAGCAGCTGTCTGCAGGTCCGCATGCAGCTCCTCCTGGAGGAGTGGGAGGCCGACATGGTGGAAGTGGTGGCGGCCAGATGGAGATGCGAGGTGGAGGGAGTCTTGGAAGGGAGGGTAAGTGACCCACGCCCCTGTACCCCTAGTGGGTCGGTCATCGCGGCTGAGGGACCCGGTCCATACCCGTTCGCCCTGCTACCTCCCCCGCTACCCGTGTTGGCTGCTGCTGCCCCGCCACTAGGCCCGCTACCACCACCACCGGTAGCAGTACCCTGCCAATCCCTCCCGGCGGACCGACCTGCAGCAGAAGCTCGTGACCGCCCTGATCCACTTCCATGGAAGAAGCCGAAGGCTGAGGCCGTCAGCAAAGATACACCGGAGGCACGGCGGGGATGCAGCTGCCAGGAGGCAGAGCAGGCCATGTCACAGCGGGGTCCCTCATTACTGAAGGTGCGGGTCGTAGCCGACACGGAGGGACTCTGGCTGGGTCCGTCCCCCGCACACGCTGAACCGGAGCAAACAGAAAGTGCTCCCAGCTGGGAGCGGGGGCAACGGCAGCCGCGCAGGGAGATCGATGCCCGAGAGGGGTGTAGAGCGGATGTGCATGCCCGCATGAATATAGAGGAAGATCACTCGCAGCGAGCTACCATCGGGGTCCACAGCGGTGCGCCATGTGAAGGTGGCACTAGAGCCCCGCGATTGAGGATGGACTGTTAAGTCGGCGGTCCTCCGCCTAAACGTTTTCCCCGTTGGGACCACCTGTATGTGTTTAAAAGTTGTGCAAGTTTGAAAATGAGTGATCAACCGAAGTTCACCTGATTGTCTGCAACCGTGATTGAACCGGCCATTGCCAGCACCGTTGTCCCCATGGGGACCTCTTAAGGTTGCGTAAGGGACTCCTTACGGACAAGCCCGTGAACTTGCAGGGCAACCACAAACGTTAGTGGCTTGTAAATAATGTTTTGTTGCAGCTTACCGTTACCGCCTCCGGAGAGGCAGATTGGAGGGAGGGCCCGCAGTGGAGCAGGCTGGGGCCCAGCCACCACCGGTACCGGTGGCTACCCTCTGGGGGTTCCAGGGGCTCCCCATGGACCTGGGTCCCCTGGAAAGGACAGATCCCGCTCGGGTAACTTGGTGCAGGACTGGGGTCAAGGGGTGCTGCCTGTTTCTTAGGGGCAGCATCAGGGCCAGGTTACTTGGGTGGGTGAGAGCGGAAGCCGTAACCGTTTGAAACCGTTTTGCAACGTTTAAGAAAAGTGCCTCCCGTTGTGGGATGATGTTCTTCTACTTGTATGTATGTTTTTATCTTTTTCAGAAAAATCTGTCTGCATTTTGCTAAGGGGGAATGTGACGCCCTGGGCAAGCCAGGGGTCACAGGTAATGACATCACCACACCCTACACCCCGGTTAGGTACACCTAAGCTAAACCTGAAATCCTTGTTGCCTTCCTCCAGGGGCTGATGTCCACACCAGGGGGTGGGCCAGGCGGTTGGCTCCGCCCACCGAGGAGTTCACAGTCCTGGAGGCGGGAAAACCAGGCAGATTAGTTGGAGCTGAAGTTGAAGTTAGAGTAGAGTGGTAGAGGAGCAAGTGAGAGGAGTTGAAGTGGAAAGAGAAAAAGTGACAATTTGAAAGCCTGAAGTTAGTCCGGGTGTGTGCCCCGGACTGAGACAGCAAGGTTAGCAGACGGCGGTGACCGTCTGCAGTGGAGGCTGATCGGAGGTTGCCGAAAGAACCGTGGACGGGTGGTGGCCCGGCGGTACCGGACCGGTATACAAAGAGAAGCCAGCACCATTGGCAGGGGCCTTTCGGATCCCGGCAAGGCTAGGAGTCGTCGTGAATTTGCCAAATCCGTCAGTGAAGGGGACCTCCGGGTCTCCAAACAACTAAGTCCCGATTGAAGGCAACAGTCCAACCATATGAGAGAGACACCGCCACCGCCAAGGCACCAGTTTCTCAGGGCCAGCGCCTGCGGGCAAAGAGGGGCTCCTCCGGCCCATATCCAAGTCGGGGAGCGGGTAACCGGTGGGAACCCATCGCTACCAACATTTCACAAGGTGCAGGGAAAGAGACAGTCACTGTTAACTACCGGGGAAAAAGCAACAGCAGCCGTCCGTGGGAACCGTCCTTCCAGCAGTGTGTTTTACCGAGAACTGTGTAAACGTCTCAGGCTGAGTGAGTACCACCGTGCCGTGCGGCACAGCGCTGCCCCCGCGACCCTGCACCTCAACAGGCCCCGCACCTGGCCTGCCATCCTTCATCCTCCACCCCATCACTGGGCCCCGGGGCAACCAACCCCTACCCACGGAGGGGAGAACTAACAACTCTGCTGCTTCCTGTCACCGCTCCCGGGATCCCCATACAGAGCAGCGGTGGTGTCCACACAATCACCACAACCGTGGGTGGCGTCACGGACAATAAATTCCCAAAACCAAACCCCTTTTCACTCACGGGCGAGGAGCGCCGCTCGAGTCCCCGGGATCCGGCCCATCGCTCGAGCCACCGAGCCGCGGAGGCCGCAGCAGCAGCGGCAGCCGGACTCGAGCAGTGGGAGAGCGCAGCGTCCCCTCCTCCGCCCGCGACAGACACCCTAGCCAGCATTCTATCATTGCACTCCACCAGTACAGACACCCTAGTTTACAAGACCAACATACTATAGATGGGATTGGCTGTAATCGAGAATCGTGTACATTAAAATATGATAAATAAATGAGGTATTGGTTAATATTTTGGCCAAAATACGCGAGCTCACAACCCAACGTCAAGGGTCCTCATTGTTTTGTGAGTGCCTATACTGAAATTATAAGCAAAGCCACAGAAAAATTAAAATTTCATAAGTTCAATATAGCAAAAAATGGGCAACAGTATTCATCTGCCCAGGTCACAGAATGTAATGCAGGTACCGGATGCAGCAGCCCTCCTTGATAAAGATGGAGGTAACACAAGTGCAAAACACTGATGAGACAACCACTTACAACCTGCCAAATCATGGAGGGGTGATTGCTCAGTATTAGCATTGCACACAGATAAGGCTTGTATAGGGTGCTGGCCACACACATGAACTGTACAGTGCCTGGATTACAGCCTATTAGTGACGCCCATAGTATTAGATTAGGCGGGCTGACCAGCACTCTATTAGTGCACTCCACAATTATAGACTCCCTACTTTACAAGGCCATCTTAGATGGGCTTGGCTGCATTCTGCATAAAAAAAGATATAATGTGCAAAAATATATAATAAATTTATGTTGCATGGGTCAATATTTTGGCAAAAATATACAAGCTCGCAACCCACGTCAAGGGTCCTCATTATCTTGCGAGTCCCTATCTAAAATTAAATACAAAGCCACAGAAAAAGGAATTAAAATTCCTCGAAAGTTCATAAGTTCAATATAGCATGAAAAAAACCCTAAATCTTTCTGTGGCTTTGCTTTTAATTCACCCTTAAAGGGGTTTCCCCACAAATAATGTTAAACTTAATCAATTGAACAGGATCACAGCTGATTCTTTTTGTGAGGTAAAACATTTCCCTACTTGCTTTAAAAAATGTTTTTCCTCAAAGAAAGAATAATTTGCGATCCTGTGCTGTAATGTCTGCATACTTTAAGTCCTCCCCTGCCTAGGAGTATGATCAGACCATGTACCTGTACAGTGAGACACGGCCATTACATAGCACATAGCAGTGGCACATATATAAGATTATCTTAGCACAGGAACATTTTATTTAATCACATACAATTCTGGAAATTATTATTATTCCAAGATCTATTGATTAAAAATTATGTTAATTAAG
Source organism: Anomaloglossus baeobatrachus (assembly GCF_048569485.1). Classification (NCBI taxonomy): domain Eukaryota; kingdom Metazoa; phylum Chordata; class Amphibia; order Anura; family Aromobatidae; genus Anomaloglossus; species Anomaloglossus baeobatrachus. Next base: position 432,801,771 of record NC_134357.1, on the reverse strand, counting down.
TTTGCTTATGGGAAAACCCCTTTAACTAACTAAAGCTTTTCCCCCCCTAAATGTTGGGATCTGTCTAAGGACATCAGCTCAAAAAAGCTTCCTGGGATAGACTTGGAGCAAAACACTCCATTAATGCTGGTCCCAAAGAAACCCCGGCCTACACCTTTGAGCCTCAATACAAAGACAGTTTCATAGCTTTAAGGTTGAAAGACCTAAGTCCATCCAGTTCACCTTAAAAGCTAAAGTGTTGATCCAGAGGAAGGCAAAAACCCCACGAGGCAGATGCTAATTGCCCCATATTAGGGGAAAAATTCCTTCCCTACTCCACATATGGCAATCAGACTAGTTCCCTGGATCAACGTCTCATAACAAAATCTAGTAACAATAACCTGCAATATTCTATTATTCACAAAAGGCACATTTATGCCATTCATGAAATTTTTTCTTTCAGCTGGGGTAGTAATGGAGGTGTCTGATACTCTTCTCCATTACTAACCTCCAAGGTTGATGCCAGCTGTAAATTCACAGCTGACATCAGCCCCAATAGTATTAATCTGATTGCGATTGTATTAGGGCAATCAGGAAAAGCCGGGCAAACTGCCAGAATTGGTGCATCTAATGCATGTGCCACTTCTGAAGTGGCTGGGGGCTGCTATTTTAGGCTGAGAAGGGCCAAATAACCATGGGCCTTCCCAGCCTGATAATAGCAACCCCCTGCTGTTTGCTTTGCCTTGGCTAGTTATAAACATAGGGGGGAAACCTCTCCATTTTTTCTTTATCTATTTATTTTGTTCACAGCAGCATACTGGCATCTTCCCCATGCAATAAAGTTTGTTAATTGGTTGCACCGCAGCCTTTCAACAAACTTTATTAGCAAACGAACAGCATTCAAACTCGGACATAGACTTTTTTTTAAAAGTCTGTGTTGGAGTTCGAGCCCTGAACACCCAGTGTCTGGTGTGAACCTGAACTTTACAGTTTGGGTTCGCTCATCTTCAGTAATAACACAATATATTATAACTGACATGCAGACACTTAGCCAATATAATATTAGAACTTATGACATATTTTAATCCGGTACCTTGCAATTTAGTATAAGATATAACATATCTGTTGATAATAACACTTAAGGGTAATTCAATCTTGTCAGTTCTTAAGACAATGTCTCCAGCAACAGAAAGGAGAATGGACAAGACAAGATGAGATAAAAGTTCCCTCATCCTCCTAGACCTGAAGTGCTGAGATAAAGTCCAACGACACCGCCTCTTTATATCCAGAGACGTTCCCGTTCTTAAAATCAGGTATTCAGAGCACCGCCGTCGCGGACTCTACTAACTCCACAGTGATCGTGACAAGGTCCCACTCGACCGCCGCGGGTGTGACAGTGCGTCCATAGTCCCACTCGACCACCGCAGTTGTGACCCCGCGTCCACTTTTGAAACATGGAGGTTTTAGTCATTCAGTGTTATTAATAGAAATTCACATATAACAATACCTATATAGGTATATAAGACAACAAGAAATATTATCTATAGGGGATCAGAGGGCGTGTACCTGGGGTGTAGTGTACAATACCCTATCATTTGTCTTCAGTCCACAAATGACTGTCGACCACACCTAGTTGGACTCCCTTATACACGCTCAGGATTTTATAGGTAATCCATATACATTCACTCAAGAAATCCATTCAAGGAGCCTCATTGTAACATAAAACAGATATTTTATGGCGTTTTTCTGTTACTATTTTAAAGGACGGACAACTGGAAATGATACCATTACCAGGAGACAAAATCCAACAAAGTACCGAAGGCAAAATCCAACAAAGTACCGGAATAAAATATATAAAAATTCATCTTATTTTGGGTTAATCAAGCAGATTCCTTAATTAGTATTATGTTTTCTTGGTTTACATAGGTGACATCACCCATTATTAGTTTGATACTATGATACTATGATACATCACCCATTATTAGTTTGCAGATTATATAATATATTCATCTGTTCTACTACTGTAATAACGTAAGGGTATGTGCCCCTGATTAGGACCTGCTGCGTCCTGGACTCAGCGTGTCCTGACCTGCGGGGCAGAGCGCCTCCTCTGTAGGAGAACGCAGGAGACCGCAGTGGCCCATGCCCATAATCAGGGTTCAGTGCGCTGCGGTCTCTTGCTTGTGTTCTCCCTACTCCGCAGCAAACAATTGACATGCTGTGGCTGACGAAAGCCGTACTTCAGATCAGTGTTTGCTGCAGGCCACAGATGCACAGTGGGCACAGGATTTCTAGAAATCCCATCCACTGTGCTTGTACTGTACACCGCAGAGTTTTAGACAGAGCTGAAGCACGCCGCATCCAAAACGCTGCTAACACTAATCGTGGGCACGCAGCGTAAAGGGTGATTTACACGCTGCGACATTGCTAGCGATTGCTAGCGATGTTGCGAGCGATAGCACCCGCCCCGTCATTCGTGCGACATTTTGTGATCACTGCCATAACGAACAATATCGTTACGGCAGCGTCACACGCACATACCTGTTCAGCGACGTCGCTGTGACCGCCGAACAATCCCTCCTTCAAGGAGGAGGTGCGTTCGGTGTCATAGCAACGTCACAGTGGCATCACTAAGCGGCCGCCCAATAGGAAAGGAGTGGCGGAGATGAGCGGCCAGAACATGCCGCCCACCTCCTTCCTTCCTCATTGCCGGTGGACGCAGGTAAGGAGATGTTCGTCGTTCCTTCGGTGTTACACATAGCGATGTGTGCTGCCGCAGGAACGACGAACAACCAGCGGCATGCACCACCAACGACATTATAAAAAGGAGCGACGTGTCAACGATCAATGATTTTTGACGCTTTTGCGATCGTTGATCGTCGCTCCTAGCTGTCACACGCTGCGATGTCGCCAACGACGCCGGATATGCGTCACAAACACCGTGACCCCAACGATATATTGTTAGCGATGTCGCAGCGTGTAAAGCACCCTTAAGAGTTCACTCCTCAAGCAGTTTGCACCAGAAATTTTACAAGGGAAACTATTTACTTTAAAATGATATTTCCCCTAGTGGACAATCATTTTAATATATTTAATATATAATAAAATGTAATTTTTGTCTTAAAGGGGATGTCCAGGCTTGAGGTTAACGACAGATTTTTTGAATCTTAACAGGAACTGCACTGTGCGATGTGAGGATTCGCCTGTGTCGGTAGCGGGCAGTCATGTGACCATAAATATGTGACTTGCATACATGGTCATGTGACCACAAGTATGTGACTTGCATGCATGTGTTCAGGTGCTGACACCTAGAGCAACTGCAGACTTTTACCTCAAGCCTGGAAAACTCCTTTAACAAACCTGAATTAAAATTCTGAAATTAAAAATTATTTACACATAGAGGTTTTCACAGGACTTATCACCAGAAAGCTCATAAAAAAAAATCACTAATTAATTTGCATATTTTACACTGCACCCTGTACATGAGTCTCCCAAGGAGCTGAAGATACAGGGAGAAGTCACAAGAGACCCTGATTCCAGCGATGTGTCACTTACTGAGCTGTTTGCTGTCAATGTTCTAAACTCTGCTGCAGATCTAGCAGTTATACAGAGATCATGAATATACTGCAGCACACCAAGTAGTCTGCTGATTACACAGTGATTTTATCAAAACTACACTAAGCAGCCCAGTAAGTGACACATCACTGGAATCAGGTTCTCTGCCCGTACGTTATGCAGATTAGGTGGCAAAAACCTCCTGACAGATTCCCTATAAAAGATGAGTCAAATTCATTAAGAGGAAATGAATTTGGTGCATCTTACTCCAATGGGCGCTTCATGAAGGTTGGTATAGAAAAACACCAGCCTTGATTAAACGCCACCAAAGGGTTACATGACATCAGCAGATATAGAGCAGGGGAGTGGTATACGTCACCAGGTTCACATCATGGTCCTGGATCTTTTTTCATTGTGATGAAAATGTAGCGTTCTTATCCTGTTTCTCTCCAAAAAGGCAATAAGGGTGCAGGGCTCCACGGTTTATAATCCAAAGGCTCCACGGTTTATAATCCAAAGGCTCCACGGTTTATAATCCGAAGGCTCCACGGTTTATAATCCGAAGGCTCCACGATTTATAATCCAAAGGCTCCGCGGTTTATAATCCAAAGGCTTGTTCTCGTCCTTTGTCCTATATAAGAAAGTAATATTATTGCAGGGCTCCACGTTAATATTCCTAGAGCTCCACTTACGTCTTTCTGGCTGCCATGGTTCGGCTCTATCGTCCTGCCTCTATAGTAAAAAAGTGAGAAATGGCTGTAAAGATCCCAGGAGCGGATTGTTTAGAGCCTTTGATCATTGTGACATCACAAAGTGATGACATAGGCAAGTGGGCGGGGCACCTTTATTAAGTCATTGGTTGTGGTCGGATGCAATTTGCATATTCTATGAAGTTGGATGGAATTTGCATATTTCATGATGCCATAAACCTCTGATGTCACCACAATGAGAACAGACATGACCATTCCATTTGGGGCCCGGCCGTCATCATCATCTGACCCATCCGTGACTGCGGCGCACAGATGTCGGGGTTCAGTTTTCTTGTCTAGTTACAAAGCAGAGGACTTAGTGCTATAAAAAGCGAATGTGCAATCAATGGTTCCCCTGAATTCACAGCTCTGGAGCTGGAGGATCAGCCACTAAGGATTCTGGGAAAATTGACTGACAGATGTTAAACTAAATAAAAACTCTGCATTTTCAGAAATCCTAGAGAGACCCCTGGAGATGTAATGGGGGCCGTGTGTTATACAGCCTTGTACGAAAAACATTAAATATATAAATGGTATCTCTAATAAACTATATTATGTGTGTAGTGTCACACAACAAGTCTCCTTTTGGTGATTTTGGTTCTGCGGTCATGCTTTGCAGTGCAAATATATTATGTAAAAAATATTATGTATGACAATATTATCTAGGCAGTATATGACTGTCTAGATAATATTGTCATACATAACGCAAATAATACCACAATAACACAGCTAATACTCAAGATAATACAGAAATATAGTAAGCCAAGATAATACAGCTATGCACAGCCCAAATAATTTCACTATATAATGTTGAAGATAACTGTGGAAAGAAAAGGCGCAAAAATAGGGTCTTACCCGGTATGACACGTGGGGGCAAGTGTGGGTTAGTACACTCACCTGATGGGGTTGTGCAAGTTACAACCCCTATAAAGGCACGTAGTAAATGTGGAAGGCAGCGGTCCCGCAGTGTAGATATAATCCAAGAGGTAGAGCAGAAAGCAGGTTTAAAATTCCGCGCCAAACCATAGAGAATCCAGATGCTTGTTAGTAAATCCCTTTATTTATTATTTTTTACACAGGTCTACGCGTTTCGAGGACATATCCGTCCTCATCATCAGGACAATGTACAAAGAAGGACTATCTATGATAGTCTTTCTTTGTACATTGTCCTGATGATGCAGCCCACTTTATACCACTACAGTGAAATTAAATATCATTCAGTGTCAAATAACACTTTCACGCTAAAATAATACCGTCATGGAATGTTTACATATTTCTGCAATACAGAGTCCACATGATACTGGATGTACGGATCACATAATACCATAATGTAGGATACAGATACTACTGCAATATACAGTCCACAGAATACTGACTCATAGTGCTGAACTACTACAATACTACAAATCAATTCTCAAAAATTACCACCATGTATAGATGATTTTAGGGATCTTATGTTTTTTTCATCTTCAGTAAATATGGACACTGGAGCAATGTTCAGTTTGCGATACAACTCGTGTGCAGATCTATGTGTCTCCATGGCTACAGACTACAAACAATCTGTTTGTAGTCTGAGCCTTTATGATGTAAGAAACAAAACAAAAGCTATAATCACCGCCCAGACTGGCAGTATAGCATTTAGAAGAGCAGTATCAGTCCCGTAATACCGTGTTTCACCGAAAATAAGACAAGGTCTTATAATATTTTTGGCTCAGACTTTTGCCGACTGCATTTAATCACTGATGAGGTGAATAGGGAGAGGTGAATATTTATTTTTCATTAACGGACGAGTAATACAGTAGTCTGACTGCATCCAATCACTGATGCCGACACAGAGGGGTGGGTGGGGAAGGGTTGAATATTTATTTTTCATTAACGGGCGAGTAATACGGTAGTCTGACTGCATCCAATCACTGATGCCGACACAGAGGGGTGGACGGGGGAAGGGTAAATATTCATTTTATATTAAAATACATATTACAAGCTGTCTCATGGCTACACATTTTCTAGGGCTTACAGCAACACAAGGGGGCAACGTACAGCAATAAAAGTTACCTATCCTGAATGGGCTGCTCCTTTTAGTATGAACCGCAACTAGAGTTTATATTTCAAGTAGGGCTTATATTTTAAGCATACTCCAAAACGCCCAAAAATCTTGCTAGGGCTTATTTTTGGGGTAGGTCGTATTTTCAGGTGAAATACGGTGGTAGAAAAAAGTGTTGATGCCCTGGGAATTGTTAGGCTGTGTCCATGCTGCGGTAAATTCGCAGAATTTGCCGCGATTTTTTCACGGAAATTCTGCAGATTTTTCAAAAATCCGCAGTACAGCGAGTTCCCAGCCATTTATATGGCATTTGGGGAGTGCTGTGCCCATGGTGTGTTTTTTTCCGCAGCGGAAATAATGCGAATTTCCCTGCTGAAAAATCTGCAGCATGTCAATTATTCCTACGGATTTCTCCGCAGGGTCCCGTACTTACCTGCCTTGATAGAAGACACCAGTCACTTCCTCCGTCCGGTGCACAGGAGCGCGGTGGAGCCAGGAGCAGGAGGAGGTGGGCGGGGCCTGCACAAGCTCCTGTGATGTGACAGACAGAGCTAGTGCAGGCCCGCCCATCTTCTCCTGCAAAGTGCCGACAGACACACAGCCGGAGAGAAGTGCTGCGTGATGGAGGTAAGTATGAACTCCCCGATCACTCCAGCACTTTTTCTGCATTGAGGATGCAGTGCTGAAGCCATGGTACTGTATCCTCGATGCAGAATTACCTCAGCATATCCGCAGGACATTCCGCTGTACATCCGCAGCATGTAAACAGACAAAAGTTGTGCTGCGGATTTCTGGGAGCTCCTGCGGATATATCCGCATAACACTTTCCCAGTGGGCACATAGCCTTACACAGTTTTTCATAGTTTCTCAATAGGATTTAGATCTGTGACTGGGCCATAAAAACAAATGAATACGCTTTGACCTAAACCATTCCATTGTATCTCTGGTAGTATGTTTAGGGCCATTGTCCTGCTGGAACGTGAACCTACGCCCCAGTATGCCCCAGTATCAAGACTTTTGCAGCCTCTAATATGGTAGGTTTTCCTTTAGGATTGTCCTGTGTTAAGCTCTATCCCTTTTACCATCAACTATCACCAATATCTCTGTCCCTGCTGAAGAAAGGACTCCCCATGGCATGATGCTGCCACCACCCTGTGACTGTGGGTATGGTGTTTTCAGGGTGATGTGCAGTGTTAGTTTTCCACAACACAGTGTTTTGAATTTAACCAAAAAAGTTCTACTTTGGTCTCACCTGACTAGAGCACCTTCTTCCACATGCTAGCAGTGTTCTCTACATGGCTTTTCTACAAACTGTAAATGGGAGTTCTTATGGCTTGTTTTCAAAATGGCTTTTTTTCTTGCCAGTCTTCCATAAAAATTCTAGGATAAAAATAATAAGCAACACCCTGCTGTCATGGCCCTAACTTGCGGTGTGGCTCCTTCGCCGGGACCTTCTGTTAGGTTCTACTGTGTGCGGTGATATGTTATTCTCCGCTCTGTGACGGGCTGTTTGCTGCGCTGGGTTGTTCACTGGCTGTGGGAGGGGTTTACTCACACACGCCGCTTCAGGGCTGTTGCTGTCCTTTATCTGGGGAGTTCATGCCCGGATTGGCGCCAGTCATATTCGCTGGCTAAATTGTGGTAAGCACCTGTCTCTTGGTTATAGTGACTGACCATGGTATTCAACGCTGGACTGACCCCTGACTTTTCTCTGTCTACTTCCCAATGACTTCTTCGTTCCCATTTGGCTCTGGACCCCAGCCTTCTCCCCTGACTACTTTTCTGCCTGCCCTTTGTGTTTATACTTACTCTCCTGGTACCCGACCTCCGGCGTGTATGATGACCTCTCCCGTTTGCTCCATGTGTCTCTTCATGCCTTCTCGGTACTGACCCCAACCTGCCTGACTTCCCTCTGTCTCTAGGTATCCCCAGTGCCACCTAGTGTACTGTCTGATTAATGCATCTCTCACTCCTCTGTGAGAGGAACGTTATACCTACAGGAAAGAAGTAAAAATATAGTAATAGTACTTGTAAATAACATTGGGTACTTAGTTATTATTATTATTATTATTATTATTATTTATTATTATATCGCCATTTACTCCATGGTGCTTTACATGTGAAAAGGGGAATACATAAAAACAAATACAATACTCATGAACAGCACAGGGCACAGACTGGTACAGGAGGAGAGAGGACCCTGCCCGCTAGGGGTCACAGTCTACGAGGGATGGGTGTTTATATAGTAGGTGAGGGTAGAACTGGTTGAGCAGCAGTATAGTGGACTGAAGGTTACTGCAGGTTGTAGGCTTTTCAGAAGAGGTGGGTTTCAGGTTCCTTTTGAAGTTTTCCAAGGTAGGCGAGAGTCTGATATGTTGGAGAACAAAAGTTCCAGAGTTTGGGGGATGCACGGTTGAAATTTTGTATGGGATTGGGGGAAGAGTATATAAAAGGGGATGTGGAGATCTTGTGAGGATTGGAGGATACCTACAGTTAAGTTCTGGGAGACTAGGTCACAGATGTATGAAGGAGACAGGTTTGGATGGCTTTGTATGCTATGGTTAGTGTTTTGAACCAGAGTCTTTGGGCAATGGGAAGCCAGTGAAGGGATTGGCAGAGAGGAGAGATCGGGGAATAGTGGTCGGACAGGTGGATTAGTTGGGCAGCATAGTTTAGAATAGATTGTAGAGGTGAAAGATTGTTAGAAGGGAGGCCACAGAGCAGGAGGCTGCAGTAGTCTAGGCAGGGGATAAGGAGGGGTGTGGTGTATTACGTCAACACCCTCTATAAGGTGTGCTTAATTATTAGGCAACTTCCTTTCCTTTGGCAAAATGGGTCAGAAGAGATTTGACGGGCTCTGAAAAGTCCAAAATTGGGAGATGTCTTGCAGAGGGATGCAGCAGTCTTGAAATTGCCAAACTTTTGAAGCGTGATCACTGAACAATCAAGAGTTTCATGGCAAATAGCCAACAGGGTCGCAAGAAGCATATTGAGCAAAAAAGGTGCCAAATAACTGCCCATGAATTGAGGAAAATCAAGCGTGAAGCTGCCAAGATGCCACTTGCCACCAGTTTAGCCATATTTCAGAGTTGCAACGTTACTGGACTATCAAAAAGCACAAGGTGTGCCCAGGCGGATTATAATGAGGGTAATCTGGGCTACCGCCCGGGGCCCGAGGCTCCAGGGGGGCCCATGCTCCGGAAAGTAAATTGCCCCCATTATAATCCGCATGAAATCTTTAATAGATGCTGGGTCCGCCTGGCCTGCCGCCCGGCCTGCCGCCCGCCTTGCAGCACTCATAAAAAGTGAAAGTGCGGGCGCCGGGTCTTACTGATCAATTGTACTGGCGTCTATTACCGTAGACGCCAGTACAACAGAAGCGGTGACCGCCGACACTTCCGGGTCAGAGCGACATCAACCATGTGATCAAGTCAGCTGATCACATTGCTGACGTCATTCGTCGGCGTCGTAGCCGCTCAGGCGGCAAATAACGGTGGCTCCAGTCAGTGTGAGCTGAAGACACCGGAGATGAAGAGGAAGAATAACTGGTGAGGGGGAAAGTAGATAGGCTGGCAGGAAAGAGGAAAAGCTTGTGCCCAAAACGAGGGCTCACCATATAGGTAGTGCATATAACACATTTTAATACAGCAGTCAAACAATACAAAAACTGTAGCAGAATCAATTTAAAAACATTAAAAAGAAAAACATGTATAGACTGCTAATTATATATTATAATATAGAGAGCATCATAGGCTATGTTTTGAGGGGAAATTTTAACCCCGCTCTTTACAGTTATTCGCCAAGAAACTTTCCTCCATTAAAGCGAATGGAGCTCGAAGCCACAGTGCAGCCAGAACTTCAGAAGAATGCGCAGCCACGCCCTTATATGGAATGTTGGCGTGTCACAATGCAGCCAGGGAAAGAGACAGACACAGACAGGGAAAGAGGCAGACACAGACAGGGTAAGAAACAGACATAGACAGGGCAAGAGACAGACACAAAAAGACAGACACAGACAAAGAGACAGACTGACAGGGAAAGAGACAGACAGGGAAAGAGAAAGACAGGTTAAGAGACAGACAAAGACAGGTAAAGAGACAGACAAAGAGACAGACACAGGGAAAGAGAGGGAAAGAGACAGACAGGGAAAGTGACAGAGATAGATAGACAGGGAAAGAGATAGACAGACAAAGAGATAGAGAGAGACAGAGAGATATATACAGAGGGAGAGACAGACAGAGAATGGGAGAGAAACAGAGAGACGGTTACTATCCCGGGCAGCGCCGGGTGCTATGTTGTGAGGCGAAATTTTAACCCCGCGTGTTCCAATTTACCAATCAATTTTGCCCCTATCTACATAATGGGGAAAAAGTGAAACGAAAAGTGTTGGGGGCAAATTGACAGCTGCCAGATGTGAACAAGGGGGACTTAAAGAATGAGAGCGATGGCGCCAAAGAGTATATACTGTACAGTTACTAAGGTGGGGCCCTGACATGGGATACTCACCACACTCGGGGATATGAACACACACACAAAATGCGCCACACACTACCACGTACTTGAACACATATACCACCCTCAGCACACATCTCACCACACATACACAAACCTCGCCACGTAATCGCCCTAAACACACACAAGTCTGGTATTATCCTTCAAAAATAAAAATCTGATTAATAAGCAGCTAAACTACAAGAACAACAAATGTACCATATAGTAAATACAGAATATCACTAGGCACACATGGCTGTAACTGAAGGTAGAGCCAAAGGAACTAGAAAAATAACAATGAAACAAACAATAACCTATGCAATGACCAAGACATGCTGTGGAAATAGCACAAGCTGTTAGTTAATTAGGGGCAGATGTAGTTCCAGCGCCACGCATATCGCCACAAAAGTGTCTTTCTTGAGGTTTAAAATACACAAGTCTTGGTCATTGCACAGGTTATTGTATGTTTCATTGTTTTTTTTCTAGTTCCTTTTGCTCTATCTTCAGTTACAGCCATGTGTGCCCAGTGCTATTCTGTCTTAAGCCCACTTTACACGTTGCAATTAGTTGTACAATCGCATTTGCGATGTGACACGCCCAGGTTGCATACGGGATCTATGAGATTTCACGTTGGTCGTTCATTTGCTGTCACACGAGCGTTAGTAGTCTATGTTAAATTGATCAATTTTGTGTGCGATCCTTTAGATCATGTGTTCTGTGACGTATGCATTGGGCACCTTTTTTTTTTTTTATTTATTGACTTGACAAGCGTGTGTAATGTGTAGGGATGCGTTTTTACTATGTCATCTGCCATTCAGCTCTGCTACATGGCCGCTAACAGCAGACACAGACAGCCATGTAGCAGAGCTGAATGGCAGATGGCAGCAGACACAGACAGAGCCGCACTGTCAGAATGAACTCGGGTGAACTTCACCCGACTTCATGGTCATGCTGCGGCTCTGTCTGTGTCGCGCCCTGATTAGCGGTCACCAGTGAAGACTCACCGGTGACCGCTAATCTCCTGAGTAACTGAAGTTAGCAGCCCTCTCTCATACTCACCAATCCCCGATCCCCGGCGCTGCACGGCTTTCTCACTGCTCCGGCGGCTTTTACTGTTTTGAAAAAGCCGGCCGCCCATTAAACAATTTCGTATTCCCTGCTTTCCCCGCCCACCAGCGCCTATGATTGGTTACAGAGAGACACGCCCCCACTCTGAGTGACAGGTGTCACACTGCACCCAATCACAGCAGCCGGTGGGCGTGTCTATACTGTGTAGTGAAATAAATAATTAAATAATTAAAAAAAACGGCGTGCGGTTCCCCCCATTTTTAAAACCAGCCAGATAAAGCCATACGGCTGAAGGCTGGTATTCTCAGGATGGGGAGCTCCACGTCATGGGGAGCCCCCCACCCTAACAATATCAGCCAACCGCCGCCCAGAATTGCCGCATACATTATATGCGACAGTTCTGGGACTGTACCCGGCTCTTCCCGATTTGCCCTGGTGCGTTGGCAAATCGGGGTAATAAGGAGTTATTGGCAGCCCATAGCTGCCAATAAGTCCTAGATTAATCATGTCAGGCGTCTATGAGACACCCTCCATGATTAATCTGTAAGTTACAGTAAATAAACACACACACCAGAAAAAATCCTTTATTAGAAATAAAAACACACACATATACCCTGGTTCACCACTTTAATCAGCCCCAAAAAGCCCTCCTTGTCCGGCGTACTCCAGGATGATGCAGCGTCGCTTCCACCGCAGCTGCATGGAGGTGACCGGAGCCGCAGCAGACACAGCCGCTCCGGTCACCTCCACACAGCAAATGAACACAGCCGCGCGATCAGCTGCTGTCACTGAGGTTACCCGCGGCCACCGCTGCATCCAGCGGTGGCCGCGGGTAACCTCAGTGACAGCAGCTGATCGCGCGGCTGTGTTCATTTGCTGTGTGGAGGTGACCGGAGCGGCTGTGTCTGCTGCGGCTCCGGTCACCTCCATGCAGCTGCGGTGGAAGCGACGCTGCATCATCCTGGAGTACGCCGGACAAGGAGGGCTTTTTGGGGCTGATTAAAGTGGTGAACCAGGGTATATGTGTGTGTTTTTATTTCTAATAAAGGATTTTTTCTGGTGTGTGTGTTTATTTACTGTAACTTACAGATTAATCATGGAGGGTGTCTCATAGACGCCTGACATGATTAATCTAGGACTTATTGGCAGCTATGGGCTGCCAATAACTCCTTATTACCCCGATTTGCCAACGCACCAGGGCAAATCGGGAAGAGCCGGGTACAGTCCCAGAACTGTCGCATATAATGTATGCGGCAATTCTGGGCGGCTGTTGGCTGATATTGTTAGGGTGGGGGGCTCCCCATGACGTGGAGCTCCCCATCCTGAGAATACCAGCCTTCAGCCGTATGGCTTTATCTGGCTGGTTTTAAAAATGGGGGGAACCGCACGCCGTTTTTTTTAATTATTTAATTATTTATTTCACTACACAGTATAGACACGCCCACCGGCTGCTGTGATTGGGTGCAGTGTGACACCTGTCACTCAGAGTGGGGGCGTGTCTCTCTGTAACCAATCATAGGCGCTGGTGGGCGGGGAAAGCAGGGAATACGAAATTGTTTAATGGGCGGCCGGCTTTTTCAAAACAGTAAAAGCCGCCGGAGCAGTGTGAATGCTGTGCAGCGCCGGGGATCGGGGATTGGTGAGTATATGAGAGAGGGGGATAGACTGACATGGACAGAGAGTGAGGGACAGAGATAGTGACGGACTGACAGAGATTAGTGCATGACAGACATTGTGAGGCGCTTCAGAACGCAGCTTTTCAGCTGCGCTCTAAAGCAGACCTTTTTTAAGCTGCGGTGCAGAGCGCACACCTGCGCACATAGCATCAGACATCAAAATCGTATGAGGGATGTCACACGTTACAATTGACTAGGTTCGTGCAACAAAACGCTCAATTCTAGAGAATGATACGATGTGTTTGCGATCAACGGTTTTGCGTACAATCCTGATCGCATGTAGCTGTCACACGCAGATACCTCACAAACGATGCCGGATGTGCGTCACTTACAACTTGACCCCAACGACGGATTGTGAGATATATTGAAGCGTGTAAAGCGGGCTTTACACACTACGCATTGGTCATCTATGGTTTGAACCTTACTATAGCGCAGTTTGGGTTTTATTTCAGCCTTCACTGCTAATTGGGGAGTATGGCAGGGTTTATCTGATCCAGCATAGTGATTTCTAGGTTTTGGTGTGTTCTCATAATACATTTACTGTCACTGTTCTGCATTATAGGTTTTTTTCTATTTTCTATTATGTATCATGCTGGAAGTTTTATTATTTTTCCAGCTGTTATTTTTGTGATGTCATTGTTGCATTTTTATAGAGAGTGTTCAGACAATTAGCAGTCTATACATGTGTTTTGTAAATATTTTTAAATTGTCTGGTACAATTTTTGTATTTTTTGACTGTTGTAATAAAATTTGTTATACGCACTGCTTATATGGTGAGCCCTCGTTTTTGGCACAACCTTTTCCTGCCAGCCTCATTGTTATTGTGGCGAGGTGATCCCTGGGGTGAAATGGGTGCCCTCCATCATTTTCTAGTGTGGGAAGTATATAGGGACACAATATGGGGAGAGAGGGTGAGAGGAGGAAGGTATATGTGGCCACTGTATGCAGAAAGAGGATGGGAAAGGAGAATGTATGTATGGCCACACAGTATGGCGAGAGAGGATGGGGAGAGGGAATGTGTATATGGCAAAACAGTATGGGGATAGGGGAGGATGGGGAAGGGAGAAGTATATATTTTAGCACAATGTGAGGAGCGTGGGTGTGGAAGGGGGACGCATTTAGACAGTATGGGAAGCAAGAAGGAATGTATACAGACAGCATGGGGAGAGAGGGTGAAGGAGAATATATACAGACATAGTATGAGAAGCTGGGTGGGGAGTGCATATGAATACAGTATGGGGAGTAAACAGGGGAAAGAAATTTTGGGGACACAATATGGGGCATTTCAGGACTGTATGTGAGCGAGGGAGTAATTTTGAGAACACAGTGTGGGGAGCAAACGGGCAGAATGGGCGCAGACACAGCATGGGGAATAAGGGGGAAAGAGTTTGGAGGTAGTGAGGAGACAGTATGGGATGAAAAAAATGGGAGTAGCACAAAATAGAGACTGGGTAGTGGGGAGGTCTGGAGAGGGGACAGCATATGGGCCCACATTGTGAGACAATAGTGAGAAGGGGTGTGTGATGAGGGGGCACAGTATAAAGACTGGGCAGTATATTGGGGACAGAGTGTAGAGGACAGTGTGAAGAGGGGTCTCAGTATAGAAAGGAGAGGGCAGTGTGGAGGGCATGCACTATTAGAGGGACAGTGTGTGCGCCTCATATTTTGTGCAGAGATCAGAGTGAGGGATAATTACTGTATTTACTCAGGCACACAGTGAAGAGCAGATATTTTTATATAGGAGTACTACAATAATTCTGCTATTTTTAAGGGTATCGTGCCAAGATGTGCTGCAGAAAATTGGAGAAGATGGAATTCTGCAGAGATGAGATGTGAATGTGAAAAGTCATCATGGCGTCTGTACAAGATAAAGAAAAGAAAAGAAAAAGAATGACTCGGATCAGAGACAGTGTCATCTATAAGGTACCTGGATGGTAATGATTTATGATGCTGACTAATGACTATTTCTCATCAGTACTGTGGTTTCTGTTTAGTCCGCAGTCTGATAACTGATAACTCCCAGTATTTCCTTAACATTGTTAAGCATGTACTGGAGGTTGTAGGTTCATGCAATACAAATGTATATGGGACTGACTTGACATTACAATTGATGTACCATATACTGATGACTGATGGTATTTCTGCTGATGTATATCTGTATTGATAAGGGTTTTAATGCTTTATATCTGTACTAATTGGGTTATATGGATGTATTTCTGAACTGCTGGTGGTTCTGGTGATGAATTTCTGTATTGCTGGTGGTTATGGTGTGGAGTTTCTGTACTACTGATTGCTTTGATAATTAATTTCTGTACTGCATGTGGCACTTGGTAGGGAATTTCTGGTGGTTCTGGTGGGGCATTACTGTACTGCTGGTGGTTCTGGTGGAGAACTTCTGTACTGCTGACGGTTCTGATGATGAATTTCTTTTCTGCTGGTAGTTGTGCTGAATTGTTTCTGTACTGCTGGTGGTTCTGGTCAGGAATTTCTGTACTGCTGGTGGTTCTGGTGGGGAATTTCTGTACTGCTGACGGTTCTGATGATGAATTTCTTTTCTGCTGGTAGTTGTGCTGCTTTGTTTCTGTAGTGCTGGTGGTTCTGGTCAGGAATTTCTGTACTGCTGGTGGGGAATTTCTGTACTGCTGACGGTTCTGATGATGAATTTCTTTTCTGCTGGTAGATGTGCTGCTTTGTTTCTGTACTGCTGGTGGTTCTGGTCAGGAATTTCTGTACTGCTGGTGGTTCTGGTGGGGAATTTCTGTACTGCTGAGGGATCTCATGATGAATTTCTTTTCTGCTGGTGGTTGTGCTGCTTTGTTTCTGTACTGCTGGGGTTCTAATTATGTAATTCTGTACCTCTGATGGTACTGGTGATTGAGTACTTGTGCTGTTATTAGTTTTGATCTTGTACACAAGTAAGAATTCATAACTTGTAAGATTGTTATACGTTTCTATATTAAAGAGGTTGTTCATTACTGTACATGATGACCTATCCTAAGGATATCTTTAGAATATCCTTAGGATAGGTCATCAATGTCTGATTGGCTGGCAGGCCAGGCCCTGTCCAATCAGCTGTTCTAGCAGCAGCATCAGGTGGCCGGAAATGCTCAAATTCGGATCGGCTCCGTTTTCTGATCGTGGCCACGGCTGGGTACTGTACATCCGCTCCTATTCAAATCAATGAGGTGCATGTGCAGTACCCGGCATACTTGAGCTCACATGATTGTCCACTCTTGCCTCCGGCATGGGAGAATCCTAATTGTACACTGTAAACCTGGACAACCCCATTAATTATAAAATTAAGCCCTGTAGCCCAATCCTAACAGCATGTAATATACTTACTGTCAGGATTCAGCTCTTCATTCTGGCTCTAGCAGTCTTCACATGTCTGCTCCACTCACATGCAATTTTCATATTTAATCATGTGACAATTCGCTTCTCCTAGATACACCCCTGCGGTGTGAAAGGGGGGGATTGTAATGTTCTATAAGGTGGGGACGAGGGTGTCTTTTATCAGTGTTCTGGGGCATCTGATCTATGTAGTTTCAATCCTCCATTCCAAATCCACACACTGTGTATGTATAGATGGGTGAAACGACCCAGCACACTGTGTATGTAGAAATTGGGAATGGAGGACTGAAACTCCCCAGCAGTTTTGCACTATATTTTGTGTAGCTCTTTCTATGTGAAAAACTTGTTGGCAATAGTCTTGTTTATAGATTACAGTTAGACTGTTTAATACTATGACTGTATGAGAATTTTGTTTTTAAACTGAAGGGTATATTTATTAGATTAGTGGATGTTTTTAGGTTATAGTTTCGGCAACTATTTTTTAGAAATTATCTGTTTCAAGTGTATGATGATGGACCCGTCACATGACCCGTCACATGACCCGCCACATGATCCGCATGTAGGGAAGGGGGCCCACAGTTCCTGAACAGCCCGGGGCCCTGGTTACCCTTAATCCGCCCCTGGGTGTGCCATACTCAGGGACATGGCCAAGGTAAGGAAGGCTGAAAAGCGACTACATTTGAACAAGAAACATAAGATAAAACGTTAAGACTGGGTCAAGAAATATCTTAAGACTGATTTTTCAAAGGTTTTATGGACTGATGAAATGAGAGTGACTCTTGCTGGGCCAGATGGATGGGCCAGAGGCTGGATCAGTAGAGGGCAGAGAGCCCCACTCCGACTCAGACGCCAGCAAGGTGGAGGTGGGGTACTGGTATGGGCTGGTATCATCAAAGATGAACTTGTGGGACCTTTTCGGGTTGAGGATGGCATGAAACTCAACTCCCAGACCTACTGCCATTTTCTGGAAGGCAACTTCTTCAAGCAGTGGTACAGGAAGAAGTCGTTATCGTTCAAGAAAAACATGATTTTCATGCAGGACAATGCTCCATCACATGCATCCAACTACTCCACAGTGTGGCTGGCCAGTAAAGGTCTAAAAGATGAAAAAATAATGACATGACCCCCTTGTTCACCTGATCTGAACCCCATATAGAACCTGTGGTCCCTCATAAAATGTGAGATCTAAAGGGAGGGAAAACAGTACACCTCTCGGAACAGTGTCTGGGAGGCTGTGGTGGCTGCTGCACGTAATGTTGATCGTAAACAGATCAAGCAACTGACAGAATCTATGGATTATAGGCTGTTGAGTGTCATGATGAAGAAAGGTGGCTATATTGGTCACTAATTTTTGGGGTTTTGTTTTTGCATGTCAGAAATGTTTATTTCTAAATTTTGTGCAGTTATATTGGTTTACCTGGTGAAAATAAACACGCGAGATGGGAATATATTTGGTTTTTATTAAGTTGCCTTATAATTCTGCACAGTAATAGTTACCTGCACAAACAGATATCCTCCTAAGATAGCCAAATCTAAAAAAAACCCACTCCAACTTCCAAAACTATTAAGCTTTGATATTTATGAGTCTTTTGGGTTGATTGAGAACATAGTTGTTGATCAATAATAAAAAAATCCAGTAAAATACAACTTGCCTAATAATTCTGCACACAGTAGTGACGTCGCTACTCAGCTGCTGTACCTGTGAAGACAAATCGCTGGTTCGGACACTATCGGAGGGGTTGGCTCCGGCAGTGCCAAGGCTGGGGGCTTTACATACAACAGAGAGGTGCCAGGACGGGAGTGGAGAGTCAGGAGCCTCCGGGGGCTGCAGGGCTTTGATCGCCCCCTCCTTCAGGATAGCAAAGTCTAAAGTGGGATGTTCCAGGGCCCATGGCCGGAGCTGCTTACGGTCTTCCACTGATCCCAGGCCCTGTATGAACTGCTCCACCAGCATCTTGTTCCCCTCTGGCTCAACGATGTCGGTAATCAGTTTCAAAGTCCGTAACGTCACCTGCAATCTCAGGGCGTAATCTCTAATGCTATCTTGGGGCGCTGTTTGCAGCTGTAGAATCTCATCCTCAGCTCAGCTTCAGTGCGGGTCTCAAATGCAGCTCCCAGCCATTTAAAGATGGTGGGTACTGAGACCCGGTCCTCCTCAGTCTATGTCTCTACTTCTAACTCAGCAGTGCCTATCAGCTGACCGAGTACCACAGACGCCCATTGCCGACCGGTCAGGGTGTACATGTCGAGGACGTTACAGATCTTCCGCTTGAACCCCTGTAGTCCATCGGGTCAGCCATCATACTGTGGGAGCCAGGCGGCGCCAGGTGCATAGGGCAAGGTGATCGACATGATAGGCGCAACCGCTTCGGCCCCCAGTGCCGCCGCTCCGGAGCAGCGCCCGACGCTCCCGCATTACCCTGGTCGGGGGGAGGCAGCACCGCCATGCCTCCATCGTCTGGCGTTTACATTCTCGTGCTCCCCCTTGGTGTTCGCCCACCACTCACTGCTGTGCTGTGGCCCTCTGGGAACTTCCGGTTCCAGGCAGACTCTCAGGACAAAGGGCGGGGCTTCTGCTTCGCGCGCTTTTGGTCGAGAAGACAGCGTTTTGGTGCCAAAAGATGGCGGAAGATGGCAGAAATAGCGGGAAACGGGACTCTTGACTCGCGGTTTGGATTTTGAAGGTTCACGTCACCCAGGTAAGTGGGTCCTGCTCGTATCCTGTTCGTGACGCCAAGAATTTGAGGTGTGTCACCCCCGTGGAAGCAGCCGAGCTGCTTGGATCAGGGTTCACTGTGGCTCTAGGGTCTCCGGACCCCGGAGTCGTGCGGCGACTCAAATGAAAGGGAGTATTTACAGGGGAGTTGATGTATAGCTTGTGACTTCACCCATGGTGTACGGTAATTTGGGGAGGACCGCCGCTGCCGTTGGGAGTACCCGGGGTGATGGAGTGGGGCAGCCAGGTGTCATAGCCTTCCACGGGTAGAGGGGATGCCCCGGGACCTGTTGAGGGGTATCGTGGGGCGCAGGGGTCACTCTCGTACTCACTCAGTTCATAAACAGTTGCTAACAACCGAGTAAACCAATTCTCTGGATACCAATGCCGCTGAGGGGAGCTCGTCCGGGTCCCGTCCCCCATAGTGTTGCCTGGTGATCTGTGACCTGCCTCCTGGCACTAAGTTTAACTTCAACTTGGTGGCCCAGTAGTATGGAACTGGCCAGGCCCTGCTCCCCACTATGGCTAAGTGTGGGAACTTGCTCTCAGGGCTCACGCTTGGGATGTTCAGGACCGTTTTGGATTGGAAAGTCCTATCCCCCTCGTTGCAGTAATGCCCCGATTCTTGAGTGGATGGGAACAGATAATAAAGGCTCCATTCTCCTCAGGTGAATTGTCGGGTTGCCTGAAGCTACTCCCCGACCCAGGGTCCGTGTACCCCGTCGTGCCTTCAGTCCCGGACCGGTGACAGTGCTAGGCTGCCGGCTGTCCTTCTCGACAAGTCCAAACACCTTGCCGCAATCCCCTGCGACCGAGGGTCTGACTCCTCTAGGCTTAGACCACCGTCTGCAACTTAGACAGCTTCTTTAGGAACCACTGCTCCCGACCTCCTCTGAGCTCTTCACAGCTCAAGGGCTACTTTCTAACTCACTACTCACTACACTCCTCACCTCCCCTACCTGACCCCCAGGTGGGCGACTCTATTCCACTCAAGCCATCCACTGGTGTGCCTGGTGGGTGTGGTGCAGGGTGTAACTAGGATTTGATTTGCTGTTGGAGGCAACACTATTAGATAGGGACCCAGAACCAAGAGGGAGGTGGAATACCGCACAGAAGGGCAGCTTGTGCAGTACCCTGTGACAACCTGATAGTCCAGGGGCATCACAGGTTTGTGAGTTGTGTCTGGAAAACGTGTAAAGTATATGGTTTGTGGTTCCGGTGTAAGTGCCCAGCTCAGATATACTGAGTGCAGAGCCATATGTAGTGCCCAGCTCAGATATACTGAGTGCAGAGCCATATGTAAGTGCCCAGCTTAGCTAGACTGAGTGCAGAGCCTTGCTTGATACATAAATCTAACCTTTTTAAAGTGTTTTCCTGGACGTGAATCGGCTGGGATAGACACCTTGTAACCAGGGGTGATAATAGAGGTGTTTTTGTATATTACGGAACACAGAAATTAGACAGGGACCACGTGGCAAAACAAGGACTGGTTTGGAAGTGTATGCTGCAAACCCTAAGTTTTCTTTAGTGTTTCAGTTGTGAGTCATCTCCCCCGTCTTTTTGTTTGTCTGCTGTTCTTATCTTGGTCTGCATAGAGAAAGATTATTGTTTGGTGTTGTTTATCTTGGTCTGCATAGAAAAAGATGGAGAGATTGATGAAGTTGTGTTGTATTGGCAATGAGCCAAATTCAAATGACAAGTTAGACCCATGCACATTAGTTGCAGCTCGTGAAGGAAAGAATCATATTAAACAATGTACAAAACTCATGAAGTTGTGTGGAATGCCAACAGGTAGAAGATTACAGCCTCTAGAGTGGAAGCTTGTGCTGACAGTGAGAAAAGGTGTCCTTTAAGACAATGGATTGTTATCTGCTGCTTGTGCATGGAGAAGGTTTTCTGAAAGTTTATATAGAGAGAATTGGGTAGAAGAAGTAAGGAAAAAGAAAGACAGAGTTTTAAATTATGTGTATTACAAAAACGTACCCTGTGAGCGACCACCACCATATAATGGTGACTGTGGGCTGTGGATCTGTTTTGGTTGTAACTGTAAAAATCTGGATGAGAGTAAACTTTGTTGTGGATGTGAGGACTCTAGGCCGCAAAATGGAAGAGGAACATGTACTGACTCTGATTGTGGCCATCTTGTAGGAGGAGCATGTGTAACTTCTGGTGGTAGCCATTTTGTTGAAGACAAATGTACTGTCCCTGGTGGTAGCCATTTTGTTGAAGACAAATGTGCTGTCCCTGGTAGTAGCCATTTTGTTGAAGACAAATGTGCTGTCCCTGGTGGTAGCCAATTTGTTGAAGACAAATGTGCTGTCCCTGATGGTAGCTATTTTGTTAGTGACAGATGTGCTGTCCCTAGTAGCACCCGTCTAGATTCCTTCCACCCAATCATGACCATTAACAGTCAGTACTGCATCCGTCTGGGAAGTGAACAGACATTACCCACATTTCCCATCACAACGATGTCCGGTGAAGCACCGACCCTTTCCCCCACCACTTCCGCTGGGAATCCAGCTATCCTCCCACCTGGATCATCCCCAGCACCGACACTTTCCACTGTCACTTCCGCTGCTAATTTAGCTGCACAACCACAAGAATCAGTCTCAGCACCAACCCTTTCCACTGTCACCTTTTGAGGTCAATCCAGTCGTATGCCCACGTGAGCCACTCCAAGCAGCGACCTTTCCTCCGAACACTTCTGATGCAACAGCACGCTCACGCAGGCTCTCTAACGCTATTCTCGGCACCTCAAGGGTCCTTTTACAATCGTGCACATCTATATGGGACGGTAGCCACAGAATCAGAGGAAGGCACAATTTGGGAAGGGAAAACTAATACCACAGGAAGCATAGGGGGAAGGGAATGTTGGCAACCAGTTTTTGAAAAAGAAATTCCAGAGGGACCTTTATTGGGGGTGGGTTAAATGCTGCGCTAAAAACCACAAGAATCCAGGGGAGTATGACGAATTCCTTTTCCTTTATTTCTGCAGGTCAACGCGTCTCAAACACACATCCGTCTTCTTCATCAGGACAAAAATTCAAAAGGAACAATAATTTTTATATATATATATATATATATATATATATATATATATATATATATATATATATATATTGTTCGTTTTGAATTTTTGTCCTGATGAAGAAGACGGATATATCTTTGAAACGCGTTGACCTGCAGAAATAAAGGAAAAGGAATTCATCATACTCCCCTGGATTCTTGTGGTTTTTAGTGCAGCATTCAACCCGTATTCTTTTATCCATATTGTTTCATTGCCTTTCGGGGCTGCTGCTTAACCACCATTTAAATATTTGTGCATCAAAAGAGTTGTGCCTGACACAACTTCAATAGGTGAGTGTGCCTTTGGCAATTTATTTCCTAAAAACCCATACCGGATAAGACCCTATATGCGCTTCTCTCCCACAGATAAATAATAACAACAATAGAGACAGACGCTATTGTCACTGCTGCTAATTCTCACAGCACAATGGAGGAATAGCTAGAGCTATAGTGGAGGCAGGAGGGGTGACTATTCAAGCTGACAGTCGAGTCATTGCTGAATCACGTGGGCAGATAGCTATTGGGGACATAGCAGTGACTAAACCTGGCAGTCTTCCCTGCAGATTGATTATACACGCTGTGATCCTACTTTTGATCCCATGCATCCAGACGTTAGTACACAACAACTTCGCACTGCAATAACTCGCATTTTAGAATATGTGAATACTAGTCAGCAGATTGAGACCCTGACAATTCCCACTATTGGTTCTGGCATTTTGGATATCACATTCAAGCATGCGCAAGAGAGATAGTAGGGGTTATAATGAACAAATGCAGCCCCCCAAACATTTGCTGTCTCTCTGAAATCAGATTGATTAGTAATGAACACAGGATAGTAAAAGCTCTCAAGACTGCCTGCCTCACCTGGACTCCACCTCATGATACAGGAGCTGTTCAGTCAGAAACTCTCCTTCCAGGTTTACCCATACCTCCCAACTTTTCAAGAAAGGAAAGAGGGACAAAGTATGCGGCGCGCGCAGCGGCAAATTTTGACCACGCCCCTAGCCACACCCATTTGGCAGTAAGGGTCATTCAGCAGATGCCCTGGACTGTTCATTCATATTTATAGCAGTCAGAATTTTTTTATATTTCTGTGTCACTATATGACATGTTGCTTATTTGTGCCTATCAATCCGTGTTCACACGTTGCATAAATTCTGTTTCTTTTTGTTTCTGTCTGCACCAAACTACACAATAACTATCTTCTCTGTTTTTTCCATTTTTGCTGCATTTTTTCTGCCTTTTCTCCATTATTTAATGCGTTTTTGGTTCAGACGTGAATCTGCGTTTTTAAGCGTTTTTATTGTACAGAGAAGCTTTTTCCTGCATTTTTTTAAGCTCCACATAGAAACCTCCAGAGAACCCCCCCCCCCCCCCGAAAACCGCAGAATTCAGCGGCGTCTTTTCATGGAATCACATCCACTTTACTTGGACAATTAAACACAGCAGGATAAATGTGCAAAGAAACAGCAGAAAAAAATGCAGCATTTACACTACATGTGAATATGGACTAATTGTCCAAGCAAAGTGGATGAGACGTCCTGAAATCTCCGCTCCTGGTGCGTGGAAAGACGCCGCTGAACTGTGCGTATTTGGTGTTTCTTTCTTTATAAGCTTCAGGATTCACATCAGCAACAAACATGTATCAAATAAGGGGGACAATGTATAAAAAATACCGCAAACACGCAATAATCAGAGAACATTGTTATTGCACTCTTGGCGCGGACACCTGCAGATAAAATGCAGCATTTACGCTATGTGTGAACACGGCCTCAGTGATCCATTTTTATTACATTTTTTATGGGTTTTAATAAAGAAAAATAATAAATTGCGCCTTTGTTTTCCCGCCATTTACCGATCCCCATAAATAATCTGTTCGCTGTGTTGTTCAGGTAATTACGATTACAGGGACACCAAATATGTCCATGTTATTTGCTGATTTGTGATGTTTATTATTTTATAAAAAAGTGTAATAAAATTACATTATTCTATTTTTTTTATTATTTTTAGTAACTTTATTAGAAGAAAAAAAAATCCTCTTTTCCTCTCCCTCTAGAATACAGGACATAGAGATGCTGCTCTGTACAATGTAGCTGTGTCCTGTGTAATCTGCTGTGTAAGAGGCTGCATTGTAGGTTCATTTATGTGAAATCCTCCCTCTGACATCATCAATCCTAGTCGCTCAACAGCTAGAGCAGCTAGGAAAGCTAGGAGGCTGCTGGACACAAGTTTTGAACGTTGCTGGTTTGAATCCAAGGTGGTGAAGATATAAAAAAAAATAAAATTGTATTTGTATTTTTTTCCTCATTTCTTTATAGTAGTTTTATGGGAACAAATGAATCTGACTCTTTCACCTACATTGAGATACAGTATTTATCTATCTATCTATCCCTCTAGCTATCTATTTATTTCTATCCCTCTATCTATCTATGATTCTATCTATCTATCTATGATTCTATCTCTCTATCTATCTATCTATGATTCTATCTATCTAACTATGATTCTATCTATCTAACTATGATTCTATCTATCTATCTATCTATGATTCTATCTATCTATGATTCTATCTATCTATGATTCTATCTCTCTATCTATGATTCTATCTCTCTATGATTCTATCTCTCTATCTATGATTATATCTATGATTCTATCTCTATCTATCTATTATCTGTCGTGTATCTATATATCCCTCTATCATCCATCCCTCTATCATCCATCCATCCCACTATCATCCATCCATCCCTCCCTCTATCCCTCCCTCTATCTCTCTATTCATCCCTCCATTCATCCCTCCATTCATTCATCCCTCTATCCCTCCCTCTATCCCTCCATTCATCCCTCCATTCATCCCTCTATCATCCATGATCCCTCCCTCCATTCATCCCTCCATTCATCCCTCTCTCTATCCCTCCATTCATCCCTCCATTCATCCCTCTATCATCCATCCATCCCTCCCTCTATCCCTCCCTCTATCCCTCCATTCGTCCCTCCATTCATCCCTCTATCATCCATCCATCCCTGCCTCTATCCCTCCATTCATCCCTCTATCATCCATCCATCCCTCCCTCTATCCCTCCATTCATCCCTCTATCCCTCCATTCATCCCTCCTTCTATCCCTCCATTCATCCCTCTATCATCCATCCATCCCTCCATTCATCCCTCCATTCATCCCTCTATTATCCATCCATCCATCCCTGCCTCTATCCCTCCATTCATCCCTCTATCCCTCCATTCATCCCTCCCTCTATCCCTCCATTCATCCCTCTATCCCTCCATTCATCCCTCTATCCCTCCATTTATCCCTCCCTCTATCCCTCCATTCATCCCTCCATTCATCCCTCTATCATCCATCCCTCCCTCTATCCCTCCATTCATCCCTCCTTCTATGCCTCCATTCATCCCTCCATTCATCCCTCTATCATCCATCCATCCCTCCCTCTATCCCTCCATTCATCCCTCCATTCATCCCTCTATCATCCATCCCTCCCTCTATCCCTCCATTCATCCCTCTATTCATCCCTCCATTCATCCCTCCATTCATCCCTCCATTCATCCCTCTATCCCTCCATTCATCCATCCATCCATCCCTCCCTCTATCCTTCCATTCATCCCTCCATTCATCCCTCTATCATCCATCCATCCATCCCTCTATCCCTCCCTCTATCCCTCCATTCATCCCTCCATTCATCCATCCATCCCTCCCTCTATCCCTCCATTCATCCCTCTATCCCTCGATTCATCCCTCCATTCATTCCTCTATCATCCATCCATCCCTCCCTCCCTCCATTCATCCCTCCATCCATCCCTCCCTCTATCCCTCGATTCATCCCTCCATTCTTTCCTCTATCATCCATCCATCCCTCCCTCCCTCTATCCCTCCCTCTATACCTATAATAATAATAATAATAATAATACCTCCATTCATCCCTCCATTCATCCCTCTATCATCCATCCCTCCCTCTATCCCTCCATTCATCCCTCTATCATCCATCCATCCCTCCCTCTATCCCTCCCTCTATACCTATAATAATAATAATAATAATAATAATAATAATACCTCCATTCATCCCTCCATTCATCCCTCTATCATCCATCCCTCCCTCTATCCCTCCATTCATCCCTCTATCATCCATCCATCCATCCCTCCCTCTATCCCTCCATTCATCCATCCCTCCATCGATCTTTGCAGCTGAATAACCTGCTTCTGGTGTCTGCAGTATAGAGGTCAAGACAACAAAATCTTCCTATTGGTTTCAATACAGGCAGTAGCTCAGTGGTAAAGCTGCTGCCTTTGAAACAATGAACTCACAGTTCCACGAGTTCGAGTCCCAGCCGCCCCGAAACTCCAGAGCCGATGATACCTTAATTTAATTTATTCACTCCACTGAGGGGAGGAGCCGGGACATCAGCTGTGAGCCGCGGGAGTGCGGGACAGCCCTCTAAAATCGTGGCAATCCCGCAGAATCCGGGACGGTTGGGAGGTATGGGTTTACCACCTCCTCCTGCTCCCTTCATACAAGCGTCAATGCCCATACTCCCACTGCCACCTCCAATCCACCCTCAGGTTCCACTACAAATAGCAAGAAAGCCCACGTCTGGGGAGCCCACCCTCTATATCAAGTTTACACCACAGCAAGCTGCTATTCTATTGAACCAGCTTCCAGATCCAGAAAAGCAGCTGATGCCTTTCTACAGAAATATGCTTCAAATCCAGAGAAATTACTCTGCAACGTGGCAAGATCTTATTTCCCTAGCAAATCTTAAAGCGGGCGATGCATATTGGCCTGTTATGGAAACTGCATTAAATGATGCCACACTTGTCAGTGACATCACGTGGGATTCCGGTGTTGAGTTATGCCAACACTTAAAACATGGGCCTCAGATAAGCTGTCTGATCAGTCAACATCTTTCAAGGATGTCACACAAGAACCAGGAGAATCAGTGGAGAGTTATTATGCTCGTTTAACTCAAATGTTTAGTGACCTCGGTTTCAGTAACCAAATCAAGGTTCAACGGACACTGCTTGTCTCCTCTTTTGCTGAAGGCCTTTGAGAAGCCCTGAAGAAGTGTGGCGCCCTGGACAAGCCAGGTCGTCACAGGTACTGCAACAACACACCCCACACCCCGGTTAGGCACACCAGTCACACACACAAATCCTTGTTGCCTCCCTCCAGGGGCTGATGTCCACACCAGGTGGGGTGGAGCCAGGCGGTTGGCTCCACCCACCGAGGAGTTCACAGTCCTGGAGGCGGGAAAGGATGGTTGGTTGAGGAAGGGAAAGTGAAGTGGAAGGAGGGAAGTGGTAGTGTAGGAGCACTCTGACCGTGTCCGGGTACGTGGCCCGGGCACATACAGCAAGGTTGGCAGACGGTGGTGACCATCAGCAGGAGAGGCCGATTGACGCACAACTGTAAGGACCAGGGACGGGCGGCCCGCCGGTACCGGACCGGGGAGCGAAGAGAAGCCAGCACCATTCGGCAGGGCCTACGGACCCCGACCAGGCTTGGAGTCGCCGTTAAACCAGTCAAATCCGTCAGCGACAGGAGCCTCCGGGGTTTCCCAGCAGCAAAGACCCGACTGAAGGCAACCGCTCAACCGTGAAGGGAAATACAGCTACCGCCACAGCTAGAGTTCCCAGGGCCAGAGCCTGCGGGCATTAAGGGGGTCCTCTGGCAAATACACCGCTGTGGAGTGGGTTACCGGTGAGAAGCCATCGGAGCCGACAACACAACACCGATGCAGGGAGAGACCGTCACCGCTAACCTACCGGGGGTGACCATCGCAGCCGGCTGCGGGACCCGTCCATCCAGCCGTTTGTTTTACCGGAGACTCCGTCTACGTCATTGGCTGAGTGAGTACCATCGTGCCGTCTGGCACCGCGCTGCCCCCATGACCCTGCACCTCGCCAAACCCCGCTATCCACCTTACAGTCACCATCATCGGGCCCCGGGACCACCAAATCCCCCTACCCGCGAAGGGGAGAGAAAACATCTCGGCTGCTCCCTGTCATCGCTCCCGGGATCCCCGTCCGGAGCAGCGGTGGTGCCCCAACCTCACCACAACCGTGGGTGGCGTCACGGACAACATCCCCAAACCCAAACCATCCCCTTTTCACTCACGGGTGAGGAGCGCCGCTCGGGTTCCCGGATCCGGCCCACCGCTCGAGCCACCAAGCAGCAGCAGCGCCGGACCCGAGCGTTGGCGAGCGCAGCGCCCCGACGCCCGCGACAGAAGCAATTTCAAGTAATCAGACCTGAGTATGCCACATTGGATACTAAGGATGTTTTAACAATAGCTAAAGGATTCAAGAAGGCACTTCCTGAAAAATCTACAACAGCTTCAAGCAAGAAAACCCATATTCTATGGACTAACGTACAAGATCAAGACCAGTTATCTCCTGCACAACGTAACAAAGATGCCTGCTACAATTGTGGCAATACCGGACATTATAGACGTAACTGTAGGGCTCCTCCTTAAGGACACAGATTTAGGAACCACAAGGAACTTGTGTATGCCTCTAGCCTATATCAGAGGCCGCATGATCTCTCCTGTTCTCTTTGGCTGCCATTTTTACTGTGATCAAGAAGAGATTTCACATCCGACTGTGTCTGATGTGATTCTTTATGCATGCACTTGATCCACACCAATTAGGCCAGGCAGTAGGCAACAAGTGATCTCTGGTTAAGAGTTCACCCTAATGTGGCACCCTGGACAAGCCAGGACGTCACAGGTACTGCAACAACACACCCCACACCCCGGCTAGGCACACCGAAGTCAAACAGAAATCCTTGTTGCCTCCCTCCAGAGGCTGATGTCCACACCAGGGGGTGGGCCAGGCGGTTGGCCCCGCCCACCGAGGAGTTCACAGTCCTGGAGGCGGGAAAAGGAGTCAGTTTAGTTTTGGGAGTGAGAGAGTGAAGTGGCAGTAGAGGAGACTGACTGTGTCCGGGTGTGTGGCCCGGGCACATACAGCAAGGTTGGCAGACGGTGGTGACCATCTGCAGCAGAGGCTGATTGGAGCGAACTGTAAGGACCGGGGACGGGCGGTGGCCCGACGGTACCGGATCGGGGAGCGAAGAGAAGCCAGCACCATTCGGCAGGGCTTACGAACCCTGACCAGGCTAGGAGTCGCCGTAAAACCGGTCAAATCCGTTAGCGAAGGGAACCTCCGGGGTTTCCCAGCAGTCAAGACCCGATTGAAGGCAACAGCTCACACCGTGAAGGGAAACACAGTCACCGCCAAGGCTACAGTTCCCAGGGCCAGAGCCTGCGGGCAAAAGGGGCTCCCTCAGCATCCATCCAAGCTGGGGAGCGGGTTACCAGTGGGAAGCCATTGGAACCGTAAACACAACACAGGTGCAGGGAAAGGCAGTCACCATCAACCTATCGGGAGGAGAAACACCGCAGCCGTCTGTGGGAGCCGTCCATCCAGCCGTTTGTTTTACCGGAGACTTTGCATTATTTATTGGCTGAGTGAGTACCACCGTGCCGTGTGGCACAGCGCTGCCCCCGTGACCCTGCACCTCACCAGGCCCCGTAACCCGCCTGTCATCCCTAACCCTCACCGGGGCCCCGGGACAACCAACCCCCCCCCCTACCCACGGAGGGGAGAACCAACATCCAAGATGCTCCCTGTCATCGCTCCCGGGATCCCCGTCCAGAGCAGCGGTGGTGTCACAACCTCACCACAACCGTGGGTGGCGTCACGGACAATATCCCCAAACTACACCACCCCCTTTCACTCACGGGCGAGGAACGCCGCTCGAGTCCCCGGGATCCGGCCCACCGCTCGAGCCACCACCGAGCAGCAGCAGCAGCCGGACCCGAGCAGTGGGTGAGCGCAGCGTCCCCTCCTCCGCCCGCGACAACTTGGCGTCGCAAACAGGATCTTACCGCTCTGCCGTCTGGTAGAGGTGCGCCTTGTGACCGCCGGAGGTATCCAGCCGAAAATCTTGAGAAGCCGCCATTTTGGGCGCGAAAAGTCCCCGCTCGAGCGTCTTCCCGAGTAGTGGAGGCGCGAAAACCCAAACCCCGCCCCTGTAGAGGAGGAGCCGGAAAAAGACTAAGGGGGACGGATGGCGTCTGGCCGCATGTAGCTCGCAGCTATAAAAGCAGGGACGCCAGGACCCTGCGGCCATCTTTTTGTTCCTGGAAGAGGCCGCCGCAGCGATGTACCAACCGTCCCGCAGCACCGTAGCCCCCGCACCTGGAACCGCGGCGTGGGTGGAGGTCCGGACCGCTCAGCTGCAACAACGGCTGCAGATCAGAGTGCAACTCCTCTTGGAGGAGTGGGAGGCCGACATGGCGGAGGTGGTGGCGGCCATACGGAGACGCGAGGTGGAGGGAGTCTTGGAAGAGAGGGTAAGTGACCCACGCCCCTGTACCCCTAGTGGGTCGGTCATCGCGGCCGAGGGGCCCGGTCTACACCCGCTCGCCCTGCTACCTCCCCCGTTACCCGTGTTGGCTGCTGCTGCCCCACCACTAGGCCCGCTACCACCACCACCGGTAGCAGTACCCCCGCCAATCCGCCCAGGCGGACCGACCTGCAGCCGGGGCCCATGACCGCCCGTAGCCGCTCCCGTGGAAGGTGCCGAAGTCCGAGGCCGTTGGAAGAGAGATACCGGAGGCACCTGTGGAGACTTCCCCCAAACCGGTGCCGATCAACCGCTCTGTGCAGGAGGTCCAGCGGGAGACGACCCCTGTGCCCATCCCCCACGCCTCGGCTTCCCAGGGGGCGTTGCTCTAGAATCACTGCGTTGAGAAACACGTGATGGTGTCTCCGCAGTGGATATGTTGATCTCCCTAAGGTCAACAATGCTTGCTTAAGTAGTCTTTTGCTAGGCATTGCCCCCACTAACCAGATTCCTACTCCACACTGATGAGGGGCAAATACCCCGAAACGGCTGTCTGTGGATGGATACCATGTTTGGTATAGGTGGTCTCCTTGACTGGAGACTGTCCTTCCCGGTGAAACACCTGGCTAGTTTCCTGGCAGCGTTGAGAAATACGTGATGGTGTCTCCGCGGCTTTCTTATTTGCATTATTCATTGGCTGAATGAGTACCACCGTGCCGTGCGGCACAGCGCTGCCCCCGCGACCCTGCACCTCACCAGGCCCCGTAACCCGCCTGTCATCCCTAACCCTAACCAACCCCCCCCCCTACCCACGGAGGGGAGAACCAACATCCAAGCTGCTCCCTGTCATCGCTCCCGGGATCCCCGTCCAGAGCAGCGGTGGTGTCACAACCTCACCACAACCGTGGGTGGCGTCACGGACAATATCCCCAAACCACACCACCCTTTTTCACTCACGGGCGAGGAACGCCGTTCGAGTCCCCGGGATCCGGCACATCGCTCGAGCCACCGAGCAGCAGCAGCAGCCGGACCCGAGCAGTGGGTGAGCGCAGCGTCCCCTCCTCCGCCCACGACACTAACATGTGTGTGTATATATATATATATATATATATATATATATATATGTATATATATAAAAATATATATATATATATACCTGCTGAATTAACAATTCATTTGCTTTTATAACTTTGTGCCTAGAAGAGTTTGTTTTGTTTTGAATCCCTTCAAGTTTATGAAAGCAATTAAACTGCTCTCTTGGAGAAAGTGGTGTTATCTGTGTGAACACTGCCTAATGCCTACTTGAGAGCGTAAATCTCTCTACAGGCCACACATTTCTGCTCACTAATGGACCATGTAGTTTATGGGCTGGAGAGTTTGTTAGGCTGGGGCCACACGGGGCACTACTGCGATGCTCGCATGAGACTCGGCTCGCGCTGGCAGCACAGCAGGAGCCGAGTCTCATGCGAGTGTGCTTGCATCTGCGGTCCGATCATGTGAGCAGACCTCAGCTGCGGGATTTCTCTCCCTCTCTCCTCCGTAGTCGGCTATTGCCATTCTCGCACTGCACTGGCAGTACACCGGTGTACCGCGAATGCAGTGCGATTTTTCTCTCGCCCCATTCACTTGAATGGGTGCAAGAGAAAGAGTCTCGCATTACAGTCACAGCATGCTGCGATTGTTTTCTCGGTCCGATTAGGGCAGAGTAAATAATCGCTCATGTGTGCTGACACACAGGCTAGAATTGGTCCGAGGGGAATGCGATGTTTTATCGCACTCCACTCGCACCAATTTTCTCGCCGTGTGGCTTAGGCCTTACAGTGAGAGATAACTTTTGTTAGCTTGTTAAAGAGGATTTTTCACCAAATTTTTCATGTTGAACTGGACACACAATATAATAGTGGCTGCAGAGCGGAATAATATACATACTTTTTTTTAAACTCTCCTTTCTGGTGCAGAGATATTAAAATTAAAATATTTACCACCTAATGCGTTAATTGCATATGATTGGTCATCATCATCTTAATGAAAGCTCTCTGATAACACTCACTTGGATGTAACAAAAGTTAACTCATTAGGTCCCATATAATTTGATTTCAAATATTTCAAACGAGGTGAAATTAAAAAGAAAAAAAAAACAAACCAGGTTTTATTCCGTTCTGCAGCTACTATTACTACCTGTGTCCAGTTCAAAATTTGGTGAATGGTCTTTCTTAATAGATGGGGTCCCAAGCAGTAAACTCTGGAAATTGTCCTTTTTCCCCTAACAGACAGGGAGTAATACATAGAGAAATAATACATAGGGATACAATAATAGATTTGGAAACAGATTATAATTGTATAGACTACTTTAGTTTATAATAGTATCCTGAGCAACTTAGATTTTTGGTATTTTTTGCCTTATTGTAAGCTGCGAATTCTGCTATACAAAGCATCATACATAGTTTATCGGCTCCATCTGCTGGTCTTTAGAGGGATTACAGTATTCTCAACAATCTTTTCAGCTCTCTGGTCATGTTCACCTATCTGATGTCCTGTTGATACTTTTCTCTGAGACTATTTACGCCTGAAAATGGAAATGTCCTAGTGCTCAAACCTGTTATCAAAGTAATTACTGTCAAATCAGAGTTGCTGTACTTTGCACATTCCCATGACTGTCATCAGGTATCTGCCATGTTCCCTTTATAAGCCTTAAGTTGGATCTCCAGCCATGCCGGTGACAGCCTTGCTTATTGTACTATAGTGGGAGGCTGATGGCCCTTTATCTCCCATTCTGGGTGCATCAACAGCTACACATGTTCCTGCCCAACCATCTGACACTTGGATTACAGCACTCCTAAGCATATAGATCAGGAAAGTGTCAGGAGTCTGGATGGTCTATGCGAGATTGGCTTCACCTGCTTACAGATCCTCTGACTCTCCAGCGCTATCTCTCAAAAACATTTATTTTTATGAAATTTATGACATTTATGAAACATTCAGATATTATCTCCTTGTTTTGGTATATAGAAGACAGATAATTTAAAGTGACATCATGTCACAAGAAATCCTGCCACAATACGTCACCTATAAGGCTCCTCTTCTGCATCCAGATCTGTGGGTGCAGATGCTGAGGTGCAGAAATGACAGCATTTACTCAGCAGTCAGTTTCAGAATTTACAAAATATATTTTCTCTTCATATTTAAAACTTTGTGACAGTCTTGCCACATTTGTATTAATATTTTCACTATTTATAAATCATGGAAATTTACATCTATATCCTAGATTGTTTAAAGGGAACTTCTCAGGTCCAATATGCACCCAGAACCACGAGTAGTTCTGGTTGCATATTGCTAATCTCTGCCTAACTGTCCCTGTATACACTAGCATAAATAAAGGGGTCTTTAGAAAAAATATTTATAAAGATCTTTTATTATATGCTAATGAGGCCAGGGACTAGTCCCAAGGGTGTTGCTTCCTTGGCTAGTCGGCTCCATTAGCATGTTAGTACGCCCCTGTGGGTGACCATCCATCCAGGTCTGGAGATTGGGCTGGCCATGACCGGGTTTTGATGTGGTAGTCCTTCATCCACACATTGATTGACCTAGCTATGTGGCATGACACATTGTTCTGCTGGAAAACCAGTCCTCAGAATTGGGGAACATTGCCTGAGCATAAGGAATCAACTGTTTTTCCAGGATAACCTTGTTTGCGGCTTGATTCATAAGTCCTTCACAAAGTTTAATCTGCCCAATTAGAGCCTTTCTGAAGCATCCCCAGATCATCACTGATCCTCCACCAAATTTCACAGTGGCTGCAAGACACTGTGGCTTGTACGCCTCTCCAGGTCTCTGCTTAACCATTAGATGACCAGGTGTTGGGCAAAACTGAAAATTAGACTCATCAGAGAAGATTACCTTACTCCAGTCCAATTGGGCAGATTAAACTTTGTGAAGGACGTATGAATCAAGTCGCATACAAGGTTATCTTTGAAAAATAGTGGATTCCTTCTGCTTAGGCAATGTTCCCCAACTTTGAGGACTGTTTTTTCCAGCAGGACAATGTACCATGTCACACAGCTAGGTTAATCAATGAGTGGATGAAGGACACATCAAAACCCTGTCATGACCAGCCCAATCTCCAGACCTGAATCCTGTTGAAAACATCTGGAATGTAATCAAGAGGAAGATGGATAGTCACAAGCCATTAAACAAAAAAAAAAACTGCTTCAATTTTTGCACCAGGAGTGGCATAAGGTCACCCAAAAGCAGTGTGAAAGACTGGTGGAAAGCATGCCAAGACGCATGAAAACTGTGATTAAAAATCATGGTTATACCCCAAGATATTGATTTCTGAACTTTTCCTGAGTTAATACATTATTACTGTTGTTGTTTCTAAATTATTATGAACTTGTTTTCTTTGCATTATTTGAGATCTGAAAGCAAAGTATTTTTTTCATTATTTTGACCGTTTTTCATTTTCAGAAAATAAATACAAAATTTATTGCTTGGAAATTCAGAGAACAATTTACATTTCACTCAAAAATATACCTATAAAGAGAAAAATCAGAAAACTGAAAATTTTGCAGTGGTTTCTTAATTTTTCCCAGAGCTGTATATGCTTCGTCCTCTGATCATGCATAGGTATCAGGGGAGTCAAGAGAGATTGCTGTGGGCTGATCAAGTGTTGGGCCAACAGCTATCTGTTTCTGGCCATTTTAGACAACTACTGTATCTGAAGCAAGAGCCTCCCCACTTGCCCAGTCTGCAGTAAAACAAAAGATTACTAAGCTTGGCCCTTTAATTAAAAGGTTGGGGCTTAAGCCAACCTCCAACAAAAGAGAGATCTGATCAGCCGGAGATTAACCCAATTTGCTTTCCATAGGATTTCCACAAGACCAATTGTTTCAGAAAATGCTGGAGACTAAAGCTGGGGTCACACTAAACGACAGCGACAACGACGTCGCTGTTACGTCACCATTTTCTGTGACGTAGCAGCGACCTTGTAAGTCGCTGTTATGATCGCTGCTTAGCTGTCAAACACAGCAGCCGAAGCAGCGATCATAACGACACGCGTCGCTGTGCTGCAACATGTGCAGAGAGCAGGGAGCCGCGCACACTGAGCGCTGGCTCCCTGCTCTCCTAGCTACAGTACACATCGGGTTAATTACACGATGTGTACTGCAGCTACATGTGCAGAGAGCAGGGAGCCGCGCACACTGCTTAGCGCTGGCTCCTTGCTCTCCTAGCTACAGTACACATCGGGTTAATTAACCCGATGTGTACTGCAGCTACATGTCACAGTGCAGAGAGCAGGGAGCTGCGCACACTGCTTAGCGCTGGCTCCTTGCTCTCCTAGCTACAGTACACATCGGGTTAATTACACGATGTGTACTGCAGCTACATGTGCAGAGAGCAGGAGCCGGCGCTGGCAGCTTGAGAGCGGCGGAGGCTGGTAACGAAGGTAAATATCGGGTAACCACCTTGGTTACCCGATGTTTACCTTGGTTACAGCTTACCGCAGGCTGTCAGATGCCGGCTCCTGCTCCCTGCTCGCTTCATTTCGTCGCTCTCTCGTTGTCACACACAGCGATCTGTGCGTCACAGCGGGAGAGCGACGACCAAAAAATGAAGCTGGACATTCAGTAACAAGCGGCGACCTCACAGCAAGGGCCATCTCGTTGCTGGATGTCACACACAGCGACAGCGACGGGACGTCGCTGCAACGTCACAGAAAATGGTGACGTAGCAGCAACGTCGTTGTCGCTGTGTGTGACACCACCTTAAAGCTAGCCATACACATTAGATGGCTGTGGGCTAACAGTCATCTCAGCCAACTCTCCCATACACAAGAGCGCTTGTTCGGCTGAGTGTTCATGTGTGTGAGAAAAGGTACCATCACACTAAGCGACACTCCAGCGATCCCACCAGCAACCTGACATGGCAGGGATTGCTGGAGCGTCGCTACATGGGTTGCTGGTGAGCTGTCACACAGGCAGATCTCACCAGCAACCAGTGACCAGCCCCCAGCCAGCAGCGAGGCGTGGAAGCGATGCTGCGCTTGGTAACTAAGGTAAATATCGGGTAACCAACCCGATATTTACCTTGGTTACCAGCGCACACCGCTTAGCGCTGGCTCCCTGCACTCCTAGCCAGAGTACACATCGGGTTAATTACCCGATGTGTACTCTGCTACGTGTGCAGGCAGCAGGGAGCCGGCTTCTGCGGACGCTGGTAACCACGGTAAACATCGGGTAACCAAGAAGCCCTTACCTTGGTTACCCGATATTTACCTTCGTTACCAGTGTCCGCCGCTCTCACACTGCCAGTGCCGGCTCCCTGTTCCCTGCACTCCTAGCCAGAGTACACATCGGGTTAATTACCCGATGTGTACTCCAGCTACGTGTGCAGAGAGCAGGGAGCCGGCACTGACAGCGTGAGAGCGGCGGACACTAGTAACGAAGGTAAATATCGGGTAACCAAGGAAAGGGCTTCTTGGTTACCGGATGTTTACTGTGGTTACCAGCGTCCGCAGAAGCCAGCTCCTGCTGCCTGCACATTCAGTTGTTGCTCTCTCGCTGTCACACACAGCGATGTGTGCTTCACAGCGGGAGAGCAACAACTAAAAAATGGTCCAGGACATTCAGCAACAGCCAGCGACTTCACAGCAGGGGCCAGGTTGTTGCTGGATGTCACACACAGCGACATCACTAGCAACATCGCTACTACGTCACAAAAGTCATGCCTCAGCAGCGATGTTGCTAGCGATGTTGCTTAGTGAGACGTGGCCTAAAGCCACTGGCTTACACGTTGGCTGGTGGCTTATCTCCAGGGGAACAATGCGATCGGCAGTCCAAAATTAGACATGTAAGATTGAAAACTCACTCGACCTTAAAGTCTCCTGTAAGTCATGCTATCACCCCCACAGAGGCATGATAACATGCTAGGTAGGCCGACAAGTCTGGGGGAGGAACGGCCCATCGACTAGTCAAGGGAGTAATGTCACAGGTGTGTCACGGGTGACAAACAGTCCTTTGGTGTCCGGCTATAGAAGTTCGCAGGGTTTGGCTGCGCAAACTGCTCCCTAACTGACTATTATTCCTGCTTGGTGTATATGGTATCTTATGTATCTCATCTGCTTGGGGCTCATCCCTTTCCATTTAGAACCCTGTGGAGTTCCTCACCTTTTCAGCTGTTTTCGTCAGCACTTACCTTTTGTGTCCTTAAATACCTTTATTCCCTGCTGGTGTGTGCTGGTGAAAGCTCGAACTCCCTACAGATCCTGAGTGCAAGCAGTTGGCTTGCAATCATCTGGAGTAACTTTGTTGCGTGTTGCAGTCCCTCTCCCTGAATCTTCTTAGAGATAAGTTGTTTGGTATTTTCCCATTTGTGTCCTTTAGCTCTTAGTGGGGTTGACGAAGAGCTCATTCCATCCTTTCCCCATCTAGGGCCCAAATCAGGGTGAGCCGAGGGTCAGTTATTCTGTTCAGCACATAGGTGCAGGACCTATCTAGGATGGTGAGGGAAGCCAGGGTCCAGCGGTAGGCTTGGTCAAGGGTTACCATGTCCCCCTTTCCTACAAACAGTTTTTCTTTCCTTTCCTTTTCGCTGTTCGCAGGGTACTTCCCCATAGTTAGTGTCGCGGGCGGAGGAGGGGACGCCGCGCTCTCCCTCTGCTCGGGTCCGGCTGCCGCTGCGGCTGCTGTGGCCTGCTGCTGCTGCTCGGTGGCTCAAGCGATGGGCCGGATCCCGGGGACTCGAGCGGCGCTCCTCGCCCGTGAGTGAAAGGGGATTGGGATTTGGGATAGTTTATTGTCCGTGACGCCACCCACGGTTGTGGTGATTTGTTGACACCACCGCTGCTCTGTATGGGGATCCCGGGAGTGATGGTATGGAGCAGCTAGATGTTAGTCCTCCCCTCCGTGGGTAGGGGGTTGGTTGTCCCGGGGCCCAGTGATGGAGTGGGTGATGCAGGGCTTGGTGGGGTGCAGGGACGCGGGGGCAGCTCTGTGCCTTGCGGCACTGTGGTACTCACTCAGCCTGAGACGATGACACAGTTCTCGGTAAAACACATGGCTGGAAAGACGGTTCCCACGGACGGCTGCACTTGCTTTCCCCAGTAGTTGACGGTGACGGTCCCTTTTTCCTGCACCTAAGATGATGATGGTTTCGATGGGTTCCCACCGGTAACCCGCTCCCCGGCTTGGATATGGGCCGGAGGAGCCCTACTTTGCCCGCAGGCGCTGGCCCTGAGAAACTGGTGCCCTGGCGGTGGCGGTGTCTCTCTGTAACGGTTGGACTGTTGCCTTCAATCGGGACTTGCTTGTTGGGAGACCCAGAGGTCCCCTTCACTAACGGATTTGGCAAATTCACGGCGACTCCTAGCCTTGCCGGGATCCGAAAGGCTCCTGCCACTGGTGCTGACTGCTCTTCGTATACCGCTCCGGTACCGCCGGGCCACCACCCGTCCGCGGTCCTTCCAGCAACCTCCAAGCAGTCACCACTGCAGACAGTCACCGCCGTCTGCTGACCTTGCTGTCTCTCAGTCCGGGGCACACACCCGGACCAGCTTCAGGCTTTCTTAACTGTTCCTTTTCTGTCACTACTCTTACTGTCCTCCTTTACCACTTCCTTCTACTTCACTCCTCTAAACTCATCTGACTGGTTCTCCCGCCTCCAGGGCTGTGAACTCCTCGGTGGGCGGAGCCAACCGCCTGGCCCACCCCCTGGTGTGGACATCAGCCCCTGGAGGAAGGCAACAAGGATTTTAGGTTAGCCTTGGTGTTCCTAACTGGGGTGTAGGGTGTGGTGGTGTTATGACCTGTGACCCCTGGCTTGCCCAGGGCGTCACACTAGCGTGACAGGTAATTTGCATATCATAAACGGACTTTATAAATACTTTTCTAAACATCTGTTTATGTGTGCCTACTATTCAGACAATACCAGTTAAAGAAAGGGTAAACAATCCCAGACCCTCGAAAAAGGGCTTCTTAAAGGCCAAGGCCTGGTGGTAAAAAGGTATGCAAATTAGCGGTCCTCCAGAAGAAGTAAAGCTATTGTCATTCAGTCTGCTCTTTTTCAGGAGACTTTTGTTTTGTTTATATCTTTAGTCATAATGCAAGGCTTGTTAAAGGATCAGACATTGATAGCTTAAGCCAATAGTTGGCACTAGAGAGACATCTTTCTTAGTTTTATTACTTCTGATGGACAGGAAATTTGCATATCTTTTTTTTCCAAGGCAACATTGCTTGGCCTTCAAGACTCCCTATGGCAGCTGGTGAAGAAGAGTACCACTTTACACTATTCAAACAGTACCCTTTAAAGAGGTGGTCCATTACACAGCATAGTAGCCACATATCGATGTAAAGCTCATAAAGCAGGCTTTTCTCAAATACCTTGTGTATTCAATTGTGCCTCTGAGAAGCACTATTGTGGTCCGCTCATCCCCATCATGTGACCCCAGGCTTTGTGACCTCTTAGATTCGGTGATATCACATCAACTTACAGTTGACCCAGCGTCACCGAGGCGAGCCCCAGTCTCCCTGAGTGACTGGGCTGTGGATGTAGTTCACCGCTCATCACAGCCCATCATCGCTCCTACTTGCAGTTCTCTGCAGCGAAGGAGAGAAAGCGCAACATGCTGGACTGTGATGAGTGCTGAAACTCCGCCCACAGCCAATCACTCAGGGAGACTGGGTCCCGCCTCGGTGATGCTGGGTCAACAAGAAGTTGCGTGACATCACCACATCTCAGAGGTCACTGAGCCCGGGAGCCACGTGATGGGGATGAGCGGACTGCAATAGTGCCGCTCAGAGGCACAACTGACTACACAAGGTATTTGAGAAAAGCCTTCTTTATGAGCTTTACATCGATGTGTGGCCACTATTCTGTGTAGTGAACCACCCCTTTCACTGATGGGTATTTCATTCATTTGTGTGCGACTCTTATTTAGGTAATGTCCTTAGTCATGATGCAAGGATCAATAAAGGACGCTGTCTTATAGAAAAGCAGTACTAGAGAAATAGATTTCTTACTCATCTCAGAGCAGATTTGCAAACTATAGAGTACCAGTAGTCTCCGAGCAATATATTTTGTAAGACACTTATTAAAAGTAGTGTTCTGACAAAATCCTACCCATCACAGCTCTGATATTACATTGCAAGAGTGCTTTCTTTTAGCAAGCAAAAAAAAAAAATATGCAGGTTACACAGATTTCTCACTGCACTTTCCACAAATACGTCTGAGGAATAACGAAGAAGACAACTCCTTTTGTTAGAAGCAAAACTTTTATATTCCAATGTTGGGAAAAAAAATATTATTTTGCATTTCATTTGTATTTACAGATTATTTTTGATCAGTAAAATTCCTAAAGCACCAAACAATATTTACAACATATAACACCTCAACAAACCTTAAAGGGAACCAAACATCAGGATTTTCGTGTATAAGCTGCAGCCAGTGCAGTACTGGCACTATCATGCACAGTGTGTACGGTACATA
Source organism: Anomaloglossus baeobatrachus (assembly GCF_048569485.1). NCBI lineage: Eukaryota > Metazoa > Chordata > Amphibia > Anura > Aromobatidae > Anomaloglossus > Anomaloglossus baeobatrachus. Next base: position 432,760,242 of record NC_134357.1, on the reverse strand, counting down.
CCATCAGGGTGCAGCTCGGGTGTTTAGGCAGTGAAATACAACTTTATAAAGTTTGAAATTTTGTGCACTTTTTGATTGACGTGTGCACCTCTGCAGATAATGTCCGGACGGGTTATGCAGGAGTTCCCCGCCCCCCCACCAGCCTGTTCCTCCCTCTCTCCTGATGTCCGGGCGGGTTATGCACGTGTTCCCCGCCCCCCCGCGCCGCCTGTTCCTCCCTCCCTCCCTCTGGCTGTATGTAAATATCTAATCTTCAGAAACATGGCGCCGGAGTGGGCCTCTGCGCATAGCGCTTATCTCCAGCGCCATGTTTCTGAAGCCCCCGCATTACACAACTTGGTGTCTGAGAGGGCGGCGCCACAGCGATGTCACACCGGCTGGTGTGTTGGCCCGGTGTCCTGGGGCGGCACGATACATGAGCAGCAGGTAATCGCGTCCTCCGGTCAGCTGTTCTGTCCTGTTCTAATCGCGCGCGCTCCCGCGGTCACAACGGGCTGTGAAGAAACGAGGGTGCATGCGCCGCCCTCTCAGACACCAAGTTGTGTAATGCGGGGGCTTCAGAAACATGGCGCCGGAGATAAGCGCTATGCGTAGAGGCCCACTCCGGCGCCATGTTTCTGAAGATTAGATATTTACATACAGCCAGAGGGAGGGAAGGAGGAACAGGCGGCGCGGGGGGGGCGGGGAACACGTGCATAACCCGCCCGGACATCAGGAGAGAGGGAGGAACAGGCTGGTGGGTGGGCGGGGAACTCCTGCATAACCCGCCCGGACATTATCTGCAGAGGTATATCATAAAAAAACTGCGCTACACAACATATAAGAAATAAATTTTTATTATTTCAAATATTACTAACAACTAGTATCAATAAGTGGACATGGCATCAGCAGAGAATAAAAGACAAAAGACAATTGTTTCACAACAATGTAACATACCAAAGGTTAGATAGACAAGAAATACACTGTATAACCGTGATGAAGTGCATGTTTCCCTAGGTAATTATGCACTTACTCTGATGGCTTAATATATCCGTGATCATTTACATTGTTTACTTTGTTAATCCCTTGATCAGATTGATGTGGTTCCTTGGCTATTTGTTTGTGCAGGGCTAAGTGTGGTGGCTATTTTCCAAGTATTACTATTTAATTTCTATTGATAATGGTTATTTCTACCTTATCACTAGGTATCTAATTCACATACATTGCCTGCTTACCAATATCTAATTATGATTCTTTATCTGGAACCACAATAGTCTATGTACTGGGGATATCACAATAATAATTGGTTCATCACGGTTATACAGTGTATTTCTTGTCTATCTAACCTTTGGTATGTTACATTGTTGTGAAACAATTGTCTTTTGTCTTTTATTCTCTGCTGATGCCATGTCCACTTATTGATACTAGTTGTTAGTAATATTTGAAATAATAAAAATTAATTTCTTATATGTTGTGTAGCGCAGTTTTTTTATGATATATTGCTAGTGTTGCGCTGACATAGGGTCATATTGTGTTTAGGCTTTATTTGCCTTTTTTGTGACCTTATAATTAGCAAAATGTTTGATCTATTATCTGCAGAGGTGCACACGTCAATCAAAAAGTGCACGAAATTTCAAACTTTATAAAGTTGTATTTCACTGCCTAAACATCCGAGCTGCCCCCTGATGGTATGTACACACTGTGCATGATAGTGCCAGTACTGCACTGGCTGCAGCTTATACACGAAAATCCTGATGTTTGGTTCCCTTTAACCATGTGACAATGACTCTTAAAGGAACACTCCAGCCAACTGATCCCTTGTGTTTTACTTAGTGAAGGACTTGAGGGGGCAGGTCTTAACGCAGATTTTATCTTTGGTATGATCTGAATTCCTGTGTCACATACCACCACTCCTAGCCTTGCACTGGACATAACACAGTTTATCAACTTTCGGCGTGGGAGGGGATACCATTATAATAATTACAGTTCTGAACAATACAATTCTTTGTCTAAATTAGAAAAAATATTGGATGAAGTCAGGTGAAAGCTTCACATTTGTGGCCATGTTAAAGTGGAACTGTACTTTCAACAGACTTCTAAAAAATCAATAGTATGTGTGAATATAAGAAATGTTGCAATATATGTTATCAGAGAATTCTATTACTCTCTCCCCTTAGGACCACTTTTCTTCTTTGCCCCATCTTCTGATCTTGTCATTCACTTCGGAAAAAACAGCTCTGTTTTTCTCAAGACAAGAAGGACTACCAGCACAGTGAGGTATCAGATTATACTGCTTATATTCTATGGAGATGCAAGTGGGGAAGAGGAGTGAAGGGCAGTGTGAGAAAACGAAACAAGAGAGACACAAAGGTGAGTCTTCTTACAAGGATTTTACCTCATCCCACAGTTGGACTAACATCTACAGAGCTCAGTAACGCTGTAATGTTGTTTTTTTTTCTATACAATACAAAAGAATGAAGATCAGGAATCTCTCTTTGTGTGCCATGTAGTACATTGAACACATCATAACCGCTAGTCTCCTGCCACCAGCTCAGAGTGGATTGCAATTAGAGCTTGAAGGGGTGAAAACTGTTAAAAATGCAGGATACAAGTCATACAATGGTGTTATTCCTATTGGACACATAGGAGAGTTTATTCTGAAAAATTAGTTAAAAGTACAATTACACTTTAATGGTAGTCTGCTATGTGGCATGTTCTCCCTTTCACCAAATTGAATAATATTTACATTTAATTAATCCATTTTTAATTCTTGTCTTCAAGTTAGGATCTTGGGGGAGGGAAGGTAGTTGTGCAAAAAAAGAGGATATATAGAATAGACAGAGAGAGTGAGACAGTGTGAGTCAATGAGCATTTGGGTGGGGCTGGGACATGCAAGCAAAGTAGGGAGGCGAAGAGTAATAAATGTGTTAATAGTATTAAATGTCTACTGGAAAATGCAGGAAGTCTTGCAAACAAAATGAAAGAATTGGAGACTCTTACTGTATATCAGCCATGAATTGCGATGTAGTAGGCATTACTGAAACCTGTTTCGATGAGAGCCATGACTGGGTGACAAACGTAGAGGGTTACACTACATTCAGAAAGGACAGGAAAGACAAAACAGATGGAGGGATGTGTATTTTTGTTAAATTCAACTTAAGATCTGTACCACTCTCAGATGGTAGAAGAACCAAGCAGGGGAGATAATTAGCTGGATCTGGTATTGTCAAATAGATCAGATACAATTTCAGATCTACAGGGCCGGGAGCTTTTAGGATGCAGAGACCATATGGTGAGTTTCAATACAATATCCAATAAAACATTTCAAATAGGAAATGTAAAAGCCTGGAACTTTAGGAAAGCGGATTTCAACAAATTAAGGGAAGAATTTAATCATGTAGACTGGGACCACGTCATGGTAACTGGGAATACCGAACTTAAATGGGGTATGTTTAAGGATATACTACTAGAATCCTGTACAAAAAATATACCGTTTGGTAATAAACTATCGAGGAATGAAAAGAAACCTCTATGGGTAAATAAAACAGTACAAAGTATAATAAGACAAAAACAAAGAGGATTTAAAATCTTGAAGGCCAAGAATATAAAAATAGCATTTCAGGAGTATAAAGATCTCAATAGGAAATGTAAAAAAAGAAATCAAGCAAACAAAATTAGCTACTGAAAGACAAATAGCCAACAAAATAAAAATAAATCCCCAAAAATTTTATAAATACACCAATGCGAAAAGAAAAAAAATAATGGAATCAGCCCCTTAGAAAGATAATATCAAGATAATTATTGAAGACAAAGAAAAGGAGGAGACATTAAACACGCACTTTTCATCCCTGTTCACCAATGAACTGACTGTTCCAGGAATCATTCAAGAAGGCAAAAATCAAAGTTTGCAACCTAATATAACTAATTTAACACATGAAAAAATATTCCTGCAGCTGAGCAAATTAAACGTTGACAAATCTCTTGGGCAGATGGCATTCATCTACGGATATTGAAGGTATTGAGCTCCACAACTGACAGACCACCGTAACTTATCTTCTTAGACACTCTTGTAAAAGGGTTGGTGCCACAGGATTGAAAGATGGCTAACGTGATACTGATATTTAAGAAAGGTAAGAAGGTGGATCCGGACAACTACTGTCTGGAACGTCTGACATAAGCTGTGTGCAAAGTTTTTGAGGGAATTATAGGAGATGACATGCAAAAATATATTGCAGAGAATAATATAATAACTGTCAACCAGCATGGATTCATGAAAGATAACTTGTGTCTAAGCAACATGTTGGGTTTCTATGTGGAGGTAAATGCAAATCTGGATGTTGGTAATGCAGCTGATTTATCTGAACTTTGCCAAGGTATTTGAGACTGTACATTATAAAAGCCTTATACTGAAGCTCCAGAAGCAGAAACTAGAGGAAACTATAAGCAGATTGGCAAGGAATTAGCTAAAAGACAGGAAACAAAGAGTAGTCATAAATGGTACATTCTCTAAATGGGATATAGTCAGCAAGCAGTGGGGTACCGCAGGGATCTATGCTAGGACCAATTCTTTTTAATCTCTTTATGAATGACCTTGTGAATGGGATTGATAGTAAAGTGTCAGTCTTTGCTGACGACACCAAACTATGTAGGATATTAAAAACGGACCTTGATAGTACAATATTACAATACAATCTGGATAAGATGTATGAATGGGCAAAGACTTGGCAAATGAGATTTAATATTGATAAATGTAGAGTAATGCACCTAGGACGGAGTATTCCTATTGCTGCATATAGATTAAAAGGAAGTAAACTCAGGACTACAGAACAGGAGAAGGACTAGGGTAATCTGGTTACAAGTAAGGTGAGCAGTAGTACTTAATGTCAAGCAGCAGCTGCAAAAGCAAACAAGATTTTAGGGTGTATAAAAAGAGATGAACTCCCATGATCCCAACATAGTGTTATCCCTCTATAAATCACTTGTAAGGCCACATCTAGAATATGGGATCCAGTTTTGGGCTCCACATTTTAAAAATGGTATACAGAAGTTAGAGTCAGTTCAAAGGCTGCAACAACTAGATTATTACAAGGGATAAAATGCCTCCCATATAATGAGAGGTTGGAAAAGTTAGGCTTGTTAAGTTTAGAAAAAATGACATCTCAGAAGATCTCATTTAGATGTATAAATACATGTGTGGTCAATATAAAGGACTGGCACATGATTTATTCCTTTCAAAGACAATACTAAGGACCTGGGGGCAGTCACTGAGAGTGGAAGAAAAGCGATTCCGGCAGCTAAATAGGAAAGGGTTCTTTACACATAAAGTGGTCAGACTGTGGAATGCCCTACCACAAGAGGTAGTAATGGCAGATACTATAACAGTCTTAAAAAAGGGCTGGATGAATTCCTCAGTACACACAACATTATGGGTTATAGGTAATTTAGTGACAAAAAATGTATAATTGGTGGATAAAGATTAAACTTGATGGACCTAGGTTTTTTTCAATCTATGTAACAATGTAAGCGTAATTACAGTTAGACGCATAGCCATCATTCAAGCAGTAGGGGGCAATTCTGCTGTCCATAGGGGGTAGTGTTGTAATAGTTATAATCTGGCCCATAGAGAGTAATATTATAAAAAAAAAAAATAATTCAAGTATTGTCTATAGGCGCAAAATATAAAAAGATAAACCATTGTTTAGTTTGGCTAATGGTCATCGGTGTCTTAATTTTACTGGACTGTTTGTTCGCTCAGAAAGGGGCAGCAATAAGCACAGAAGAAACCTATTGAGGCAAGATGGGAAACAATAAAAAGGTCAGAAAAAGGAATGGATTCAATTGTGCTTGCAGGTTCACTTACCGCATACTTGTCCACTATACAGTATATAATTGGAAGACCTTTTACAATGAGTCCAAATTAAACCAACACCATTCATTGTGACCATCGAAGATACAAGCTATAAAAATCTCCAAAATCTCTAATGAGATGAAGTTAAGAAATGGTATCCTAGCTAGAGATGAGCGAACCTGAAGTTCAGTGTTTGATATGACCTCAGTCTTTTCCAAGAAAACAAAGTTTGGGTTCGGAGTTTGGGTGGTTTACGAATGCACACCACTGGCGTGAGCATCGCTATGGTCGGGTATGTACGGTGGTCAGCCCAGTGTGAGCCTCTTGCAGTGTTTGAACAGCTCGCACTGGGGGTAACAAGAGTGTTATCAGATGTAGTGTGCAAGAAACAAAAATAATGGAAAAAAAAAAACAAAAAAGCCACCCCCCACCGAAATGGATCTGTTTATAGCTGGTTGTATGTGGGTGGAGAGCCGAACTGCCAACCAGTGACTTCAAATGAAGTTCAGGTCAAGTTCGAGTCCAAAACCAAACTTTAAAAAAGTTTTGCTGGACCAGCAGAACCCAAACTTCCATGGGTCCGCTCATCTCTAAACCTAGCTTGACTTAATGGAGAATATAGCCTATGTTCTGTTCAATGTAAGAGTCCAAGTTGCATTAACAGTTATGGATACTCTGTCCAGAACATGACACCTGCACCTTCATAAGATAAGACCATCCTTTTGGGCAGGGTGTCAGAGTTTTGTTGTTTTTTCATACTTCATCTTCCATTTTCAACATCAGATCTCACTATACTCAGTTCACGAGATATCTAAATTGGTTTCTAGAAAAATAACACTCTCCTTTTTAAAGATCAGTTGTGGTGGGAACTTTCATAATGTGATCTTCACAAATGTTCTCCAGAACATTGAACTTGGATCCAAAACTATGAAGATTCGACAGGTTGTCAACACTGCTTGAGATGCTGATGGATTCCAGAGAGGATGAGTGAGAAAGTTCTCCTTCTTCGGCATACACTCGAGGCTTGTACATGTCATGTGCGTTCATCTGGGCATGTAGTTTCTGTAGACAAAAGTAATGCTTTGAATAAATCCCATGAATGTTCTATACAAATGTGTCACATCACATGCCATAAATGTCAAGTACCTCAAGGTCATATTATATAAATTTATATATAGATTATAGTTGTACCCAAACTATACTTCATCAGCCCAAAATCCGCTCTACCACATAAAAAGAGTAGGCACTGCAAGTTTTCAGTTAGAATTGGTTTTATTTCTCTGAAAAGGCTATTTTTAAAGGGAATCTATCACCAGATTTGTCCCTTATAAACTGCGGCCACCACCAGTAAGCCCTTACAGTGGATACGGAAAGTATTCAGACACCTTTACATTTTTCACTCTTTGTTTCATTGCAGCCATTTGGTAAATTCAAGAGTTATTTTTTTTCTCATTAATGTACACTCTGCACCCCAACTTGACAGAAAAAAAAACAGAAATTTAGAATTTTTTTAAACAAGAAAAACTGAAATATCACATCTTCATAAGTATTCAGACCCTTTGCTCAGACACTCCTATGTAAGTCACATGCTGTCCATTTCCTTGTCCTCCTCCATGAGATTGTACTCTAGGAGTTCTACTCCTTCATTGGAGTCCAGCTTGATTTAATTAAACTGATAGGACTTGATTTTTAAAGGCACACACCTGTCTATATAAGACCTCATAGCTCATAGTGCATGTCACACCAAATGAGAATCATGAGGTCAAAGGAACTGCTCAAGGAGGTCTGAGACAGAATTGTGGCAAGGCTCAGATCTGGCCAATGTTACAAAAGAATTTCTGCAGTACTCAAGGTTCCTAAGAGCACAGTGACCTCCATAATCCTTAAATGAAAGAAGTTTGGGACCACCAGAACTCTTTTGAGACCTGGCCGTCCAGGCAAACTGAGCAACCTTGGGAGAAGAGCTTAGGTGAGAGAGGTAAAGAAGAACCCAAAGATCACTGTGGCTGAGCTTCAGAGATGTAGTAAGGAGATGGGAGAAAGTTGCACAAAGTCAACTATCACTGCAGCCCTCCACCAGTCGGGCCTTTATAAAAGAGTGGCCCGACAGAAGCCTCTCCTCAGTGTAAGACATATGAAAGCCAGCATATAGTTTGCAAAAAAAGACACATGAAGGACTCCCAGACTATGAGAAATAAGATTCTCTGGTCTGATGAGACGAATATAGAACTTCTTGGTAATAATTTTAAGCGGTCTGTCTGGAGAAAACCAGGCACTGCTCATCAGCTGCCCAATACAATCCCAACAGTGAAACATGGTGGTGGCAGCATCATGCTATGGGGGTGTTTTTCAGCTCCAGGGACTAAACGACTGGTGGCAATTAAAGGAAAGATGAATGCGGCCAAATACAGAGATATCCTAGAAGAAAACCTCTTCCAGAGTGCTCTGGCCTCAGACTTGGCCGAAGGTTCACCTTCCAACAAGACAATGTCCCTAAGCACACAGCTAAAATAACAAAGGAGTGGCTTCAGAACAACTCTGTGACCATTCTTGACCGACCCAGCAGAGCCCTGACCTAAACCCAAATGAGCATCTCTGGAAAGACCTGAAAATTGCTGTCCACCATCGTTCACCATCCAACCTGACGGAACTGGAGAGGATCTGCAAGGAAGAATGGCCAAGGATCCCTAAATCCAGGTGTGAAAAACTTGTTGCATCATACCCAAGAAGACTCATGGCTGTACTAGCTCAAAAGGGTGCTTCTACTCAATACTCCTCAAAGGGTCTGAATACTTTTTCTTGTTTTAAAAATTTGCAATAATGTGTACAGTTGTTTTTTTCTGCCAAGATGGGGTGCAGAGTGTACATTAATGAGAAAAAAAATAACTTTTTTGAATTTACCAAATGGCTGCAATGAGACAAAGAGTGAAAAAATTTAAAGGGGTCTGAATATTTTCCGTAGTCACTGTATATACGGCATTCTAGAATACTGTATATAAGTGCCCAGCAATCTGTATAACATATATTCCCCTGTAGGGCCGTCCAGTCCAATGATCATCTGCTGGTGGTGATCCGACACCTCCTCTTGCTCGTGATTGCCATCCTCTTTCCCTGCTTTGCATCCTACGCCATCCAAACAGAGTCCCTCATGGCGCTCCCACGCACTTCTCTCTGTCCTGCCGAGGGCAAAGCAAAGTATTGTAGTACACCTGCGCGGGCGTTGTTTGTCCTTTCCCCGCACCTGCGCATTACAGTAATTTGTTCTGCCCTCAGCAGGGCAGAGAGAAGTGCACATGATCGCAATTGAGGATACTGTGAGGATGACGTAGGACGCGTCAGCCACATGAAGCAGGAAAAGAGAATAGGGATTGCAAGAAGAGAGGAGGCGGAGGATCAAAATCAGCGACGCCCATCAGACCGGACCGCCCTACAGGTGAGTATAATAAGAGGTCTTTTTTATGTCATGAAGAGCGGCCTGGTCGCTTATATACAGCATTCTAGAATCCTGTATATAATGGCTCTCTGTTAGTGGTTGCACTTCATATGGGAAAAACCTGGTGACAGCTTCCCTTTAAAATGGTTGTTTAATAATGGGAGAACCCGTTCTTTGGAGATCCAACCACGGCTGTTAACCACTTAAATGCTACTGTCAATCTCTAATAGCGGCATTTATCATGCACTTCACTAAGCCCGCCCATTGGTGACCCATCACATGATTGAAGGTGCCGATGGGTTGTCATGACAGCAATGGGTCAGCTAAAGACCCCGTGCCTGTCAACATGATCCTCTGGCATTTATAGGAGATTGTGATTTGCGCTGTACAGAGTGGTGTTGAGGCACTTCTCTATACAGCAGAGATGATCAGACGATCGTAGCCTCAACTCCCCCAAGAGACTATTAAATACTGTAAAAAGTAAAAAAAAAGTTTAAAAAAACCCACAAAAGTTAAAGGTTTGCCCTATTAAAAAAAATACACATATAGGTAAACGGCATAAGAAGACAAAAAACAAACGCCACAATTACGTTTTTTGGTCGCCACAACTTTGCGATATAATGCAATAATAGGCAATCAAGACAGCATATCTATCTCAAAACGATATATATCAGTAAAGCATCAGCTCAGGGTGGAAAAAATAAACCATCACATAACCCTAGATCACAAAAAATGAAAACGTTACTGGTCTCGGAAAATGGCAACAGAAGCCATATTATTTTTTTTTGGACAAATTTCTGATTTTTTTAACTATTTAAATAAAAAAAAACAAAAAACATGTTATGTATTTATGTACTCATACTGACCTGGGGAACCATATTGACAGGTCAGTTTTACTCTATATTGAACATGGTAAATAAAAAAAAACAATAATGTAATTGCACTTTTTTTGCAATTTCACTGCACTTGGAGGTTTTTTTTCCCATTTTCCAGTATAATATGGGGCAGAATAAATGGTGTAATTCAAAAGTACAACTTGCCACGCAAAAAAAGAAGCCCTTATATGGCTATATTGACGGAAAAATGAAAGTGTTAAGGCTCTGATTGGTGGATGTGCGACACCCGGCAGCCTACTACCACCATCACAGCGGCTGAAAGTTCTCGAATGCTGCACACTGCAGTTCCATAAAACTATAGGCGGTAGATCTGCATTATCTGGCTGCGGCCACAATAAATATGGTGGAACTGCTGGGTTTCAGCAGCATCTCAGAACTTTCGGATGGTGGTAACAGCTGATAGACAGGTGAGGGTGCTGATTGTCTACACCGACTGATCAGATATTGATGACCTATCCTGCAGATAAGCCATCAATAAAAGATTAGTGGCCAACCCCTTTAACTACTAATATAGACCATGAAACGTTTGATTTGGCCCTAATCTCTTGCTTTTCTTTTCAGCAAGCTCTGCACTTGAACTTTTACCGTCCTTGGGCGTCCTCGGACCATGATTCCTTAGACACTAAAGGATGCTTTACACGCTGCGACATCGCTAACGATATATCGTCGGGGTCACGTCATTAGTGACGCACATCCGGCACCGTTAGTGACATTGCAGCATGTGACACCAAGGAGCAACGATCAACGATCGCAAAAACGTCAAAAATCGTTGATCGTTGACACGTTGCTCCTTTTCATGATATCGTTGGTGGTGCATGCCGCTGGTTGTTCGTCGTTCCTGCGGCAGCACACATCGCTATGTGTGACGCCGCAGGAACAACGAACATCTCCTTACCTGCGTCCACCGGCAATGAGGAAGGAAGGAGGTGGGCGGCATGTTCCGGCCGCTCATCTCCGCCCCTCCTCTGCTATTGGGCGGCCGCTTAGTGACGCTGCAGTGATGTCGCTATGACGCTGATCGCACCTCCCCCTTGAAGGAGGGATTGTTCAGCGGTCACAGCGACGTTGCTGAAAAGGTATGTGCGTGTCACCAAATGTCGCACGAACAACGGGGGCGGGTGCTATAACGCCCGACATCGCTAGCTATCGCTAGCGATGTCGCAGCGTGTAAAGCACCCTTTACCCTATGGTCAATCTGACTCTGCTTAGGTGGCATTTGGAATGGATTGTGGGATGAAATAAAATCATAGTTTGTGAAACTAAGAACTAAAGGTGGCATCACACGCAACGACGGATCTAACGATATATCGCCGGGGTCACGGATTCCGTAACGCACATCCGGCATCGTTAGCGACGTCGTTCCATGTGACAGCAAGGAACGACTGTGAACGATGGAACTCACCGTCGTCCATCGTTGACACATCGTTCCTTTTTAAAATATCGTTGATTGTAGAGGACGCAGGTTGGTCATCGTTCCCGAGGCAGCACACATCGCTACGTGTTACACCTCGGGAACGATGACCCGCAGCTTACCTGCTGCCGATGGCAATGTGGAAGGAAGGAGGTGGGTGGGATGTTCGTCCCGCTCATCTCCATCCCTCTGCTTCTATTGGGCGGCCGCTGTGTGACGTCGCTGTGACGCTGAACGTCCCTCCCCCTTCAGGAAGAGGATGTTCGCCGCCCACAGCGACGTCGTTAGGGAGGTAAACGGGGCTTTACACGCTACGATATCGTTAATGTTTTATCGTCGGGGTCACGTCGTTAGTGATGCACATCCGGTGTCATTAACGGTATCGCAGCGTGTAACACTTACCAGCGACCTTAAACGTCCTCCAAAGTGGTGAAAATCGTTCACCATGGAGAGGTCATCCTAAAACCAAAAATTGTTAATGGTTGTTTAAAGATGTTGTTCCTCGTTCCTGCGGCAGCACACATCGCTGTGTTTGACACCGCAGGAGCGAGGAACCTCACCTTACCTGCATCCCGCCCGTAATGAGGAAGGAAGGAGGTGGGCGGGATGTTCGTCCCGCTCATCTCCGCCTGTCCGCTTTGATTGGCTGGCCGCTTAGTGACGTCGCGGTGACGTCGCCGTGATGCCGAACGCACTTCCCCCTTGAGGGAGGGATTGTTCGGCAGTCACAGCGACGACACCGACCAGGTAAGTGCGTGTGATGCTGCCGTAGCGATAATGTTCGCTGCGGCAGCGATCACACAATATTGCATGCACGACGGGGGCGGGTGCTTTTACGTACGATGTCGCTAGCAATTGCTAGAAATATTGTAGCATGTAAAGCCCGCTTAAGTCCGTGTGACGGGGATTAACGACATTGTGCGCCACGGGCAACGAATTGCCCGTGACGCACAAACGATGGGAGCGGGTGCGATCGCTCATGCGATCTCACAATATATCGATGCGTGTGATGAGGCCTTAAGCTGGAAATTTACCTTCCTGTCCATATAAAACTAAATAACTACAAAAAATCTGATTGCTCAAAACAACTAAAAGTTGTATGTATAAAATGACATGCAATTAAATTTGTAGCCAATTGATAATAGAGTATTGAAGGCTGGGATTCTGTACAATGTCTCAATTGGTTTTTTTTCATCATTTTAGCTATAGCACTTTTTATATTTGCTGGATAATTATATATATCACCTAGTATACAGCAGCCTGGAGACATCATACTTAAGGAAAGCATTTCCCAGTATAAAGACAGTAATTTGTTAGTGCAGAATCATTATTTTTTCTGTTTGCTGATTTGTGTTTTTAGAGATCTGGGAGCGATCATTAAATGCCAAGAATAGAATGCAGCCTCTCTCATCCAGCTTATAGTTTTAGCTCTCATATCTCTGTACGGCAGCATAAAGATTACATTCATTATTAGGTGTAAGAGATGACAGAGGATAAAATAAAAGGATAATTCAACCGTCTGAATGGCATATGTCCCCCACTGCAACATTTAAAGGTACATTTCACTTAATATCACATTGGCTAATCAAATCATATAATTGTTCAAAGGTCTGTGGGATGAAGCAATCACCCAATTACCCAAAGCACAACATAATGGACTGTGGTATTTAGTAGATTTTAGAAAATAAAAAGAAAGGCCAAGTAATCAAATGTGAAGAAATATGATAAAGCTGGGTGTAGTAATTAGACCAAAACAAAGGCATTTATAGAAGCTAGAGGATTTCTCCATAGGGCACTCATTGGGCTTCCATACTTTTTCCTCTTCTTTCACTTACTGATAAAATGTTTGATGTGACTAAAGGCGGCGTTACACGCTACGATTTATCTAACGATCTCATGAGCGACGTGACACACCCAGATCGTAGTTACGATTTACCGAGATCGCACATAGGTCGTTTATTAGTGGTCACACGTAACGATCGCACAAGCGACGCAAAATCGTTCAGCGATATATTGTTTGACCAAGGCGGTCGTGTGGATGTTGTTCGTCGTTTGCAGGTGTCAAACGTACCAATATGTCTGCTGCGATCCAAACGACGAACACTATTTTGAAAATGAACGACGTGTTAGCAATCAGCGATTTTCAACGTATTTGCTATCGTTCGGAGTCGCACGTAGGTGTCACACGCAACGACGTCGCTAACGATGCCGGATGTACGTCACGGAAACCGTGACCCCGCCGACATATCGTCAGATAAATCGTAGCGTGTAACGCCGGCTTAAGCACTTGCTTTGGTCAATATTTAGAAGCAGCAAGGGGACTGTAATGGGGTCTGCAGTTACTCCATGTGTGAAATAAGGCAGGCTAAAAGTCAGAAGCCATTACTCGCTGCATCAACTGATCAGACAAGGCAACATATAGGTGCTGTAGCTGAAGTACAGCTAGAAGTGTCATTCAGGGGACATTTAGTGTTACAAGTGCATGTCAATAAATTAGAATATCATCAAAAACTTAATTTATTTCAGTAATTCAATACAAAAAGGTAACCACATATATTGCATAGAGTCATTACAAACAGAATAATCTATTTGAAGTGTTTATTTCTGTTACTGTTGATGATTATGGCTTACAGCCAATGAAAACCCAAAAGTCATTATCTCAGAAAATTAGAATAATTACCACAAAACACCTGCAAAGGCTTCCCAAGCGTTTAAAGTGGTCCCTTGGTCTGGTTCAGTAGGCTACTCAATCATGAGGAAGACTGATGAATTGATAGATGTCCAGTCAGCAGTCATTGACACACTCCACAAGGAGGGTAAGCCACAAAAGGTCATTGCTAAAGAAGCTGGCTGTTCACACAGTGCTGTATCCCAGCATATTAATGTAAAGTTGAGTGGAGGATAAAGTGTGGTAGAAAAAGGCACACATCCTCCTCCTCATCATGACATCATGGTATCCTGTTGTCGCATGATATAGTATCAAGCCTCCTGATGAACCGCTGACGGAGAAACGCGTCGAGGCAAATTTGAGGCATCATTGAGATGCACATGTGACCTCCATATGATAAGTGCTATTGACTGCCTCTTTTGTTTGGCTGCTATCAACTCCACTGTATCTTATGTATTAGCAATTTATTTTATAAGCATTTGCACTTTAGAGGACAGCTGTACCTCAGTGTATGAATTGTGAATGGGATTATGTGCATTAGATTGTAGTAGCACTTTGGCTCTTTAATCACATGCACTTTGCACTTCTATCCATTGATTGTGAATTTGTGCTTGTGCTTATCAACACAGAGGATAGAGGTTAGCAACTAGGCTGCTATTAACTTCGCTGCACTTTATACATTAGCACTTTATGTGATAGGCATTTACACTTTAGAGGACAGCTGTACCTATCTGTATGTAATGTGAATGGGATTATGTGCATTAAACTACAGTAGCACTTTGGTTCCTGAATCATATGCACTTTGCACTTTTTTCCATTGATTGCTAATATTGTGGTAGCTCTCTTGCCTATATTTATCAACATTAAGGATAGAGGGTAGCAACCAGAGGTAGTCTTGTTGGGGTATCAGACACTTTATCTATATGGTCTGACCCCTTGTTGGTTTGAAGAACGGTATAAGGTCCCATTTGTGGATTACTGTGGACTCGTTCCTATCCAATAATTAATATCTGCATAAGTAGAGGGGTATTTGAGTGTCTCTTTTTATTCTGTCCACTACAGTAAGCATACCCTACCTATCTGTCCTTTAATTTCATAACTGTCGTAAGGGCCTTATAGGGCTTCCATAGGGACAGCCGCCGCTGAGTGGGGGCGCCATACTCGTATCAGGCCTAGGGTGCCAACCTCCGCGGTAGGTAGAGGACAGGAGGGAGGTGAATTCATTAGGGTGAACACTATACCCTCCTCCCTTTTTCTTATTTTTATATATATTGATGTGATTTACATTGGGTGATTTTTTAACTTAAACTAAATAAAGGCTGACTTTTAAAGGGTTATATTTTTGGTTATGTAACACGTCCCTTTGTCATTATTATTTAGAAAAAGGCACACAAGCAACCGGGATATCCGCCGCCTTGATAGGATTGTTAAAGGGAACCTGTCATCAGAAATTTAGCTATAAAGCTAAAAGTTCCCCCCTCTGCAGCTCCTGGGCTGCATTCTAGGAAGCTTCCTATAGTTTTTGTGGCACCTTTTATACCAAAATAAACACTTTGTAAACTTGTACCTTTTCTTATGCAAATTTCTTAAATCTTCCATGGGGGCGGGCTGCCTGGGGTCCGTTGCTGTTCCTCCTGCAGATTTACGCCGCCCCCGAACGCTGAATTTCAAAGCTCAGGACGCCGCCCCTGGGTGCCCGTGGTCCCGCGCATGCGCTGTTCCACTGTAGCGGTGCCGTGCACTGTGTGCACGTGTGACCGCTGGTGACGCTTTGCGCGGGCACGAGGTTATGGGTGGTGCTGTGAGTGTCATCAGTAAGTGCCGCCCATAACCTCGTGACCGCACTTTCCCCTATTACTCCAGCGTTATGTGCAAGCGCTCGCCGGCTAGATGACCGGACGTCACCTCCTTCCCATCCTGCTCAGCAGCAGGAAATGGATGGGAAGGAGGTGACGTCCGGTCATCAGGCCAGCGAGCGCTTGCGCATAACGCTGGAGTAATAGGGGAAAGTGCGGTCACGAGGTTATGGGCGGCACTTACTGATGACACTCACAGCGCCACCCATAACCTCGTGTCCGCGCAAAGCGTCACCAGCGGTCACACGTGCACACAGTGCACGGCACCGCTACAGTGGAACAGCGCATGCGCGGGACCACGGGCACCCAGGGGAGGCGTCCTGAGCTTTGAAATTCAGCGTTCGGGGGCGGCGTAAATCTGCAGGAGGAACAGCAATGGACCCCAGGCAGCCCGCCCCCATGGAAGATTAAAGAAATTTGCATAAGAAAAGGTACAAGTTTACAAAGTGTTGATTTTGGTATAAAAGGTGCCACAAAAACTATAGGAAGCTTCCTAGAATGCAGCCCAGGAGCTGCAGAGGGGGGAACTTTTAGCTTTATAGCTAAATTTCTGATGACAGGTTCCCTTTAAGAAAAGGCTATTCAAAAGTTTGGGGGAGATTCACAAGGAGTGGGCTGCTGCTGGAGTTAATGTTGATGATTATGGCTCTAGAAGCACTAACAGAAATAAACACTTGAAATAAATCACTGTGTAATATGGCCCATATTATTACTGTTTGCAAAAGTAAGTTATTAAATAGGTTGTCTACTACATGGGCAATCCCTTCTTACATAATGTAGTTCCCCATGTATGCGGCTCATTGGCTGCAACGCACACACTTTCTGAATTTCATTTGCGAGAAGTGTGAGCACTGCACTGCTTACGTGAGATAACAATGTAACAAAGGATCGATAGACCCGGAACTGAGATTGCTGAAATGACGCTGGTACATGAGATGAATATCTGTTTTTCTATTTTGTTTTATAATAATGCAGAACCAGAATTTGTTAGATAAAATTAGGACAGAATATTGGAATATGAAGAAATATTATAAAGGTATAATATTATAAATGCATGTCCAATATCTCTATCTAAACAAGAGTACAAAGTACATTGTGGAGACTTATAGCAGGAAACTTAAGGCAACCACTGTGGAATTCACTCCCATTTAGAAAAATGTTATATGTTCCCTTATACTTAATTCTTTGCAGCCAGGGGACTGTATTGGGGTCTTCGGTTACTCCATATAATGAAATGTTTGAAGATGCCAAAGCAGACGCCCTGGATGACTGTTTTAATTGACCAAGCAATGCACTTAACCCCTTAAGGACGAAGCCAGTTTTGTCCTTAATGCCCAGGCCATTTTTTGCAATTCTGACCAGTGTCACTTTATGAGGTTATAACTCTGGAACGCTTCAACGGATCCCAATGATTTTGACATTGTTTTTTCGTGACATATTGTACTTCATGATAGTTATAAATTTAGAACGATATTTTTTGCTTTTATTTGTGAAAAAATCGGAAATTTGATGAAAATTTTGCAATTTTCAAACTTTTAATTTTTATGCCCTTAACCCAGAGAGTTATGTCACACAAAAGAGTTAATAAATAACATTTCCCACATGTCTATTTTACATTAGCGCAATTTCTGAAACAAAATGTTTTGGGGTTAGGAAGTTAGAAGGGGTCAAAGTTCATCTGCAATTTCCCATTTTTTCAACAAAATTCACAAAACCATTTTTTTAGGGACCACATCACATTTGAAGTGACTTTGAGAGGCCTAAGTGACAGAAAATACCTAAAAGTGACACCATTCTCAAAACAGCACCCCTCAAAGTACTCAAAACCACATCCAAGAAGTTTATTAACCCTTCAGGTGCTTCACAGGAACTAAAGCAAAGTGGAATGAAAAAAAGCAAAAAATAAAATTTTATCTAAAATGTTGCTCTACCCCAAATTTATTCACTTTTAGAAGAAATAACACAACAAAATGAACCCCAAAACTTGTTACCCACTTTCTTATGAACGCGCCAATACCCCACATGTGGTCAGAAACCTTTGTTTGGACAAATGGGAGGGCTCGGAACAGAAGGAGCAATATTTGAATTTTGGAAAGCAAATTTGGCTGAAATAGATTGCGGGCACCATGTTGCATTTACATGTCCGCTAAGGTACCTAAACAGCAGAAACCCCTCACAAGTGACACCATTTTGGAAACTAGACCCCTTAAGGCTTCTATCTAGGGGTATAGTGAGCATTTTGGATTCACAGGTACTTCACAGATTTTGATAATGTTACGTTGTCACATTGAAAATTTTCATTTTTTTCTCAAAAATGTTGCTTTAGCATCAATTTTTTCACTTTTTCAAGAGGTAATTCCAAAAATTTGACCCCAATGTTTGTTACCCACTTTTTGTATGAGCGCGGTGATACCTCACTTGTGGTCTGAAACCTTTGTTTGGAGAAATGGGAGGGCTTGGAACGGAAGGAGCAATATTTGAATTTTGGAAAGGAAATTTGGCTGAAAAAGATTGCGGGCACCATGTCGCATTTGGAGGACCCCTAAGGTACGTAAACAGCAAAAAAACACCACAAGTGACCCCATATTGGAAACTAGGCCCCTCAAGGAATTTATCTTGATGTTTGGTGACTACCCTGAACCTCCAGGTGCTTTACAGAAGTTTATAATGTTGAGCCATGAAAATAAAAAAATAAAATTTTACCACAAAATTGTTACTTCAACCAGGTAGCTTTTTTTTTTCACAAGGGTAACAGGAAAAAAATCACCATGAAATTTATTGCGCAATTTCTCCTGAGTTTGTTGATATCTTGTACGTGGTGGAAATCAACTGTTTGGGCACACTGCAGGGCTCGGAAGAGAAGGAGTGCAATTTGACTGCAAAATTGGCTGGAATCAATAGCGGACGCCATGTTGCATTAGGAGAGCCCCTGAAGTGCCTAAGCAGTGGAGGTCCCCCACAAGTGACCCCATTCTGGAAAATAGACCCCACAAGGAATTTATCTAGATGTTTGGCGAGTACCCTGAACCCCCAGGTGCTTCACAGAAGTTTATAATGTTGAGCTGTGAAAATAAAAAAAATATATTTTTACCACAAAATTGTTACTTCAACCAGATAGCTTTTTTTTAACAAGAGTACACGGAAAAATATCAGCATAAAATTTATTGTGCAATTTCTCCTGAGTATGTTGATACCTTATGTGTTGTCGAAATCAACTGTTTGGGTGCACAGCAGGGCTCGGAAGGGAAAAAGTGCCATTTGACTGCACAATTGGCTGGAATAATTAGCGGACGCTATGTCGCATTTGGAAAGCCCCTAAGGTACCTAAACAGTGGAGGTCCCCCACAAGTGACCCCATTCTGGAAATAAGACCCCTCAAGGCTTTTATCTAGGTGTATATTGAGCATTTTGAATCCACGAATACTTCACAGAATTTGATAAGCTTAGCTTGCCATATTGAAATTTTCATTTTTTTCACAAAAATGTTGATTTAGCGACACATTTTTCACTTTTTCAAGAGGCAACAACAAAACGTGTACCCCACAGGTTGTTATGTAATTTCTTGTGAGCGCAGGGATGCCCCACATGTGGCCAAAAACCTTTGTTTGGATAAATGGGAGGGCTTGGAATGCACCATTTGAATTTTGGAAAAGTTGAAGTAAATTGCGCGCACCATGTCACATTAGCAGGGCCCCTTGGGTACCTATACATCAGAAACCCCCCACAAGTGACCTCATTTTGGAAACTGGACCCCTCAAGGATTTTATTCAGGAGTATATTAAACATTTTGAATTCACAGGTACTTCACAAAAATGTTGCTGTAGCAACAAATTTCTCACTGTTAAGGGGGCTTTACACGCTGCGACATCGCTAATGCGGAGTCGTTGGGGTCATGGAATTGGTGACGCACATCCGGCCGCATTAGCGATGTTGCTGCGTGTGACACCGATGAGCGATTTTGCATCGTTGCAAAAACGTGCAAAATCGCTCATCAGTGACATGGGGGTCCATTCTCGATTATCGTTACTGCAGCAGTAACGATGTAGTTCGTCGCTCCTGCGGCAGCACACATCGCTATGTGTGACGCCGCAGGAACGAGGAACCTCTCCTTACCTGCCTCCCGGCCGCTATGAGGAAGGAAGGAGGTGGGCGGGATGTTCCGGCCACTCATCTCCGCCCCTCCGCTTCTATTGGGCGGCCGCTCAGTGACGTCACTGTGACGCCGCACGGACCGCCCCCTTAGAAAGGAGGCGGTTCGCCGGTCACAGCGACGTCGCCGGGCAGGTAAGTATGTGTGACGCTTCTGCGCGATGTTGTGTGGCACGGGCAGCGATTTGCCCGTGTCGCACAACAGATGGGGGCGGGTACCCATGCTAGCGATATCGGGACCGATATCGCAGCGTGTAAAGTAGCCTTTAGGCTATGTGGCCATGATCCAGCGACACGGCGTCTAGTACCCAGTGTCAGCCTTCCTGCAGAAATGTGAGTGTTGTCCACGGGAGAATGCAGCTGCCCATGCCCACGATTTGGGTTCAGGCTGCTGTGGACTTTAGTTCTATTCTACCTGCAAAGAACACTCATCTCCACAGCATAAATTGACATGCTGAGGCTCGGGAAGCTGCGCCACAGGTCGATTTATGCTGCGGAGAAAAGAAACACAGTGGGCACGGGATTTCTAAAAATCCTGCCACTGTGCTTCTACTGCACAACACAGCGATATGGACGCAGGGAAAACACTCTGCACCCAAAACGTTGCAAACCCTGATTGTGGGCACACAGCGTAAAATGCTACAATGGATGAATGGATAGATGTCAAACATACCGTATTTTTCGGACCATAAGACGCACTTTTTTTCCCCCAAATGTTGGGGGAAAGTTGGGGGTGCGTCTTATGGTCTGACTATAGGGCTGCGGCCGGCAATGAGGGTGCTGCGGGTCATCGGGGGCACGAGCAGGCTGTAGCAGCGCCTGCCGTGACCACGTGGGCCCGCTCATTACATATGCACGCCCATCCTCCCGCCCATCTCTCAGCGCTGAAGCCGGCGCTGACAGGTGTGCGGGAGGACGAGCGGGGACGCGCGCATAGTAAAGAGCCGGCCGCATGATCACCCCTGGCAATTACAGCCTGGAGTGATCATGTGCGGCTGTATTCACTGCCCCCCGCGCGTCATTACCAGCGCGGGGTGCAGTGAATCAGTACACTCACCCGTCCCCGTGTGTGGAGCCGCCCCCCTGCTGCACGCGATGTCTTCCTGTCTGTGCCGGTCAGCTGATCTGTGCCGGTCAGCTGATCTGTGCTGAGCTGGTCAGCTGATCGGCACAGACAGGAAGACATCGCGTGCTGCAGGGGAACGGCTCCACACACACAGATCAGCGTGCCAGAGAGGAAGATATGATCGGTGCTGCAGGGAGTGAGGAAAAGGTGAGTATAAACGTTTATTTTTTTCTCTGTGCTATAGGATACAGGCCATATACCAGGATGGTATATGAGCACGATGGGGGCATATAGCAGGATGGGAGTATGTGAACAGGCTGGATGGGGGGGGGGTATGTGAACAGGCTGGATGGGGGGGGGGTATGTGAACAGGCTGGATGGGGGGGGGGGTATGTGAACAGGCTGGATGGGGGGGGGGGGTATGTGAACAGGCTGGATGGGGGGGGGTATGTGAACAGGCTGGATGGGGGGGGGTATGTGAACAGGCTGGATGGGGGGGTGGGGGGGCATGTGAACAGGCTGGATGGGGGGGTATGTGAACAGGCTGGATGGGGGGGGGTATGTGAACAGGCTGGATGGGGGGGGGGTATGTGAACAGGCTGGATGGGGGGGGGGTATGTGAACAGGCTGGATGGGGGGGTATGTGAACAGGCTGGATGGGGGGGTATGTGAACAGGCTGGATGGGGGGGGTATGTGAACAGGCTGGATGGGGGGGGTATGTGAACAGGCTGGATGGGGGGGGGTATGTGAACAGGCTGGATGGGGGGGGGTATGTGAACAGGCTGGATGGGGGTTTATAGCAGGATCATATACAAGGCAGGAGGATCATTACCAGGATGGGGTACCTTAGTAGAGAATTTGGGGACATTACCCCCATAACAGTGTCAGCAGCAGATCCTCACCCCATAACAGTGTGTCATGACCACATTTTTTGCTTAAAGTTTTATTTTCCCATTTTCCTCCTCTAAAACCAGGGTGCGTCTTATAGTCCGGTGCGTCTTATAGTCCGAAAAATACGGTATATAACGTCCCACCCCCCTGCATATTCTAAGCTGGCGCCCTTTAGTGCCTTTCATGTGACACTAAAGGATGCCTAGCCTTGTATTTAGCCCAAAAAAAAAAAAAAATTAAAATAAATGACGTGGGGTCCCCCCTATTTTTGATAGCCAGCTAGGGTAAAGCAGACAGCTGTAGCCTGCAAACCACAGCTGACAGCTTCATCTTGTCTGGTGATCAATTTGGAGGGCTCCCCAAGCTGTTTGTTTTTTTTTAATTATTTATAAATAAATAATTAAAAAAAAAAAAAACAAACGTGGGGTCCCCCCAAATTAGATCACCAGCCAAGGTGAAGCTGACAGCTGGGGTCTGGTATTCTCAGGATGGGAAGAGCCATGGTTATTGGACTCTTCCCAGCCTAAAAATAGCAGGCCGCAGCCGCCCCAGAAGTGGCGCACCCATTAGATGCGCCAATTCTGGCGCTTCGCCCCAGCTCATCCCGCGCCCTGGTGCGTTGGCAAACGGGGTAATAAATGGGGTTGATACCAGATGTGTAATGTCACCTGGCATCAAGCCCAGAAATTAGTTATGTCACGGCGTCTATCAGATACCCGACATAACTAATTGACAGTAATAAAAAAAAAAATTGATAACAAAAAAAATTTTATTTGAAAAAACACTCCCCAAAACATTCCCTGATTGACCAATTTATTGAAAAGAAAAAAAAATCCGCTGTAATCCATTTGGACGTCCCACGTCGACTCTGGACCTTCTAGAATATGGGGGACACGTTCAGGGAACGTATCCCCCATTTTCTAGTATTGCAGACCCTCCATTTGAGGAGAGTGGGTGCAAAGAATCTGCACCCACCCTCCCTGGGTCACAGCTGCAGTGTGCCGAGCAGCAGCAGCAGCAGCCAGCGTCTCACAACACAGGAAGCTGTCAGCTGCTCGGCACATGTGACCGCACTCACTGGCGTCTGCTGTGAAGGAGGAGGGGGCCGCGGGGGATCAGCGCTCCGACAGGTATGTATGACACCGGGGAACACCGGGAGGGATAGGGGGGGACCCGGCAGGGCCTAGGGAGTAGGTTTCTGTCGCATGTGTTATGGCACATACGACAGAAACCATAAGAAAAGTGTAAAGGCGGCCGGCGCGCTGCTGTGCTCGCCGGTGTGCGCGGCCATCTTGGATTTTCGGGAGGGGGTTGGGGGTCGGGGGGGGGCACTTTGGGGATACCGAGGGGACTGGAGGGAACCGGGAAAAAGAGTTATCTCCCATCTGGCATGTTTGATCATGCCAGATGGGAGATAAATCATTTTTTACCGGCGCGGTCATTTACTATAACTTGATGATCGGTATACGGTGTATACCGTTCATCACGTGACTGGGGACCGGAAAAACCGGCCCGAATCATGATCTCCAGGGTCTCAGCTACCCCCGGTAGCTACTATATTAACCCATTGCTCTTTAGTGACCTGATTCTGTGGCAGGTAAAACACAGAGTCACAATTTATCATGATAAATTGGACATACATACCATTTGAGCAATGTATGCAGTTGCACAGCGAACCAATGAATAAATGGCCTCTTGTAAAAAGCAGCATACTGTCTCATAAACTGCATCTAAGTAACTGAGCTAATGAATTTTAGTTCAGGGGATAGAGAGTGTATATACTATGCTTATAAAAATGCTCTGTGTCTGTGCCCACCTTTGTTAGCGTTGTCTCCAAGGTCCTGGAAAATTTTCTTTGCAAAGAACTGTGACTAGTTGCAAAAGTACGGTGTGTAGCATTTGCATGCTGAAAAATAAAACAATACTATAAATATACTGTGCACAAAATGTTGATCTGAATTCAATTCAATGATCCCAGTTCTAGTAACTAATAACCCACCAATAAATGTACATTGTTGCAGTGACCATCTCAGTATTTCACTGAACTTGAGTATATCTGAACACGCTAAACCACCCCTGCACAACGTGTGGCCCGCCAAAGGATGTTGTAAGTCTCATGAAGAAAAGGGACACTCCGGTTTTCATCTTTCAGATGCAAATACAGTTGAATACTTTGGTGCTAGGACATGGGCAGAGGAGAGGATGCTTGTCAGCCCCCTACTCAATATGCAGTGGCGTGATGAGGACATCATGCTGCTGACCTCATCACGCTGCTGACCTCATCACAATGCTGCTATCGCCGATGCACAGCGCAGATTTGGCAAAGACACGGCAGTACTAGTCCATGCTAACAGTAAGGGGTGCTTCACACACAGCGAGATCACTGCTGAGTCACGGTTTTTGTGACGCAGCAGTGACCTCATTAGCGATCTCGCTGTGTGTGACACTGAGCAGCGATCTGGCCCCTGCTGTGAGATCGCTGTTCGTTACACACAGCCCTGGTTCGTTTTTTTATTGTTGCTCTCCCGCTGTGACGCACAGATCGCTGTGTGTGACAGCGAGAGAGTGACGAAATGAAGCGAGCAGAGAGCAGGAGCCGGCGTCTGGCAGCTGCGGTAAGCTGTAACCAGGGTAAACATCGGGTAACCAAGGGTGGTTACCCGATATTTACCTTCGTTACCAGCCTCCGCCGCTCTCACACTGCCTGTGCTGCCGGCTCCTGCTCTCTGCACATATAGCTGCAGTACACATCGGGTTAATTAACCCGATGTGTACTGTAGCTAGGAGAGCAGGGAGCCAGCGCTAAGCAGTGTGCGCGGCTCCCTGCTCTCTGCACATGTAGCTGCAGTACACATCGGGTTAATTAACCCAATGTGTACTGTAGCTAGGAGAGCAGGGAGCCAACGCTAAGCAGTGTGCGCGGCTCCCTGCTCTCTGCACATGTAGCGACGTTATGATTGCTGCTGCGTCGCTGGGTTTGACAGCTAAGCAGAGATCATAACAGCGACTTGCAAGGTCGCTGTTACGTCACAGAAAATGATGACGTAACAGCGACGTCGTTGTCGCTATGTGTGAACCCAGCTTAAGTGCTCTATGAAGGAGCTGAAGATTTATTATCTTGATTAATATAAAAGGTGTGAGGGTATTTTGATGTTACTGTGAGGGCGCATAATAGAGCAACTTGTGGAGGAGGGAATAATTGTGAAGGGACACAGTAGGCAGAGGAGCAATGTGGGGTATATTTTGGAGTGTGGCAGTGTGGAGGGAATATTGAGAGGGGTAGTGTGTGGGGTACATTATACAGAAGTTCAGTGCGGGTATATTATGCGACTGGTAATGTGGGGGTATATTGTAGAGATGGATAGTGTAACATTATAAAGAGGGACAGTGTGGGGTGGCATTACAGACAGGGGCAGTTTGTGGATGACTTTATAGAGAGGAGCAGTTTCAGGAGGGACATTTCAGAGAGGGGTAGTGAGGGAAGTGACATTATTGAAAGGGACAGTGTGGGGAGGACATTATAGACAGGGTTAGTGGGGGGGTCATTATAGAGAAGGACTTTGTGGGGAGTATATTATAGAGAAGGGCAGTGTTGAGGGAGATTATAGAATGGGACAGAGTAGGTGGGATATTTTGTGCAGGAAACACAGTGGGGGACAATTATTTATTAACAGGTGCAGCATGGGAGATATTTTTATTTTTTGGACAGTATAATGATACTTTTATTTTTAAGAGCACCATGTCAGGAAGCGTTTCAGAAGGCTGGAGAATGAGGAAGTCTGTAGAGAACAGCTCTGAGCGTGAAATCTCAACATTACATCTGTACTATGAGAAAAAGGTTGGAAATAAGAGATGGGAATTACATCAATCAGAGAAGATGACACCTATAAAGTACCTGGATGTTAATGCTTATTTGTGATACTGACTGCTTCTCATCAGTACCGTGATTCCTGTATCATCTGCAGTCTGATGAGAGCTGGTATCAACGAACTCCAGCATATCCTTACTATTGGTGAGGACATACTACACATTGTAAGTTCACGTGTACAAGTGTATATGGAGTTGACCTGAAACTGCAATTGATCACTATACTGAGCTTCGTGATATATTATTATACTGACAGTGGTTCTGGTGATGTATGCATGTACTGACAGTGGTCCAATTGATGTATTCATATATTGATAGTTATTCTGGCACTGCATTCATGTGCTGATGAAGGTACTAGTGTGGTATTCATGTATTGATGGTACTTCTGGCACTACATTCATGTACTGACAGTGGTTGTGGCATTGTATTCATGTAGTGATTGTGGTTCTGGTCATGTAGGAAGCCATAATGTGCTCCATATTAAAACTAAAAAAATCCTCAAAACTTAGTTTTGGAATTATGAGTAGGATTTGGTTGAGTTTCTGATCCAAAAATTCAGTGAAGTTTGGATGTGTACAAACATATTTTTTTTTTTAGCAGAAACTGAGTAGAAATGCTCCAAATCCTTCTCAAATACTCAAAGCTTTGTTCTCTGATGGTGTATTATTGTACTGACGGTGGCTCTTGTGATGTATTCATGTAAGTAACCTTTTACTTTTTTGTGGCCCTTTGGATTTGTCCAATATGACACTGGCCAGAGGACTAAAAAATGTGTGCCCCCAAGTTAAACTATCAACAATGAAACCCGTTGGATCCAAAGAAACTTACCTGAACTCTTAAGGTGTTGACTCTTTCAAAACTTTGTTTTCTTCCAGTATGATAGCTCTGAAAAATATTAGGCACACATTATAAATGGCTGTGTTTAGTTATCTGAATTTTTGCAATTGTATGGAAGGGTCAACCAAGGAAAACCCATTGCAGTGAAATATGTCCCTATGGCATCAGATTTGCATTTATTCTGCTCTTATCTGCATCTGTTTTTACTACTTTGCAAAATATAATCATTAATTTTATAGATTTGTGATAAAAAAATTGTTTAAAAGAACAGAGAGTCCTCAGTGGTTGATACCTTTTAATGGCTAACTGAAAAGATGGTAATAATTGCAAGCTTTCGAGACTACTCATGAAACAGAACTATCTCTATGGCAGGGGGACAAGCTGTTCTAGCCATAAATACTGATGCACTTTACACCAATTCCTCTATCACCCTCTGTCACGCTCCCCTCTTTTGAGGTGCACTCCGTACGCATCTACGCCCCCTCCAACCTTCAGCTGGCTGTCATTTACCGCCCTCCAGGGCCAGCCACTGCCTTTTTTGACCATTTCACCACCTGGCTACTACACTTCCTTTCCACCGACATCCCCACCATCGTTATGGGTGATTTCAATATCCCCATTGACACTTCCCACTCATCTGTCTCCAAACTTCTAACACTCACTTCCTCCTTCAGCCTCACCCAATGGTCTTCTGCAGCTACTCACAAAGATGGCCACACGCTGGACCTCCTCTTCACTCGCCTCTGTTCCCTATCTAACCTCTCTAACTCACCTCTCCCCCTGTCTGACCACAACCTACTCACATTCTCTTCCCTCTCTTCTCCAAGTATGCAACCCCCCCTCCACAAATTTTCATACCCTCGCAGAAATATCAAACACATTGATTTACACGCCCTTTCTCAGTCCCTTCTCCCCCTCACAGACATTGCATTTCTACATGATGCAGATGCCGCTGCAACTTTATACAACACTACAATCTCTGCAGCTCTCGAATCAGCTGCCCCCCTCACACACACCAAAACCCGCACAATCAACAGGCAACCCTGGCACACAAGGCAGACTAAAGAACTTAGACGGGCTTCCAGAATTGCTGAGCGCAGATGGAAGAGGTCTCATTCCACTGAGCACTTCATTGCATATAAAGAGTCCCTCACCACTTTCAAGTCCACACTCACTGCTGCAAAACAAACCTACTTCTCATCCCTCATATCTTCTTTCTCTCACAACCCTAAACAGCTATTCAACACTTTCAATTCTCTCCTCCGTCCTCCGGCACCACCTCCCTCTCCTCTCATCTCAGCTGAAGACTTTGCCTCTTTCTTCAAGCGGAAGATTGACAACATCAGAGCAAGCTTTGGCCCACAATCACCACAGCCCCTCATCATAGCTACTCATCCCTCTTCCTCCAAATCCAGCTTCTCCACCATGACAGAAAACAATCTCTCCACTCTACTCTCAAGATCACATCTAACCACCTGTGCACTGGACCCGCTCCCATCGCACCTCATCCCCAACATCACCGCAGTCCTCATCCCAGCCCTAACCCATCTCTTCAACCTATCACTAGCAAGTGGTGTATTCCCTTCATGCTTTAAACATGCCTCTATTACACCCATCCTCAAAAAGCCCTCCCTTGACCCATCCTCTGTGTCAAACTATCGCCCCATATCCCTTCTCCCCTATGCCTCAAAACTACTGGAACAGCATGTCCATCTTGAATTGTCCTCATACCTCTCCTCCTGCTCCCTCTTTGACCGGCTTCAATCTGGCTTCCGACCACATCATTCTACCGAAACTGCCCTAACCAAAGTCACCAATGATCTACTAACCGCCAAAGCCAAGCGACACTACTCTATCCTCCTCCTCCTGGACCTGTCCTCTGCCTTCGACACAGTAGACCATTCCCTCCTACTACAGATTCTCTCATCTCTGGGCATCACAGACTTGGCCCTATCTTGGATCTCCTCATACCTAACCGACCGAACTTTCAGCGTCTCCCATTCTCACACCACTTCCTCAGCTCGCCCCCTATCTGTCGGTGTCCCTCAAGGCTCAGTTCTTGGACCCCTGCTGTTCTCCATCTATACCTTCGGCTTGGGACAGCTCATAGAGTCCCACGGCTTCCAGTATCATCTCTATGCCGATGACACACAGATCTACCTCTCTGGACCTGACATTACCTCTCTACTAACCAAAATACCACAATGTTTGTCTGCTATTTCATCCTTCTTCTCTGCACGATTCCTAAAACTTAACATGGACAAAACAGAGTTTATTGTCTTTCCTCCTCCTCACTCACCTCCTCCAACAAGCCTTTCCATCAAACTTGATGGTTGCTCACTCACCCCAGTCTCACAAGCTCGTTGCCTTGGAGTAACCCTCGACTCTGCTCTATCCTTCAAGCCACACATCCAAGCCCTCTTCAACTCATGCCGATTACAACTCAAAAATATCTCCCGGATCCGTGCTTTTCTTAACCAAGAATCCTCAAAAACATTAGTGCATGCCCTCATCATCTCCCGCCTCGACTACTGCAACCTCCTGCTCTCTGGCCTCCCTTCCAACACTCTTGCACCCCTCCAATCTATCCTAAACTCTGCAGCCCGCTTAATCCACCTCTCCCCTCGCTACTCCCCAGCCTCGCCACTCTGCCAATCCCTTCACTGGCTTCCCATCGCCCAACGACTCCAGTTCAAAACATTAACCATGACATACAAAGCCATGCACAACCTGTCTCCTCCCTACATCTGTGACCTAGTCTCCCAGTACCTACCTGCACGCAACCTTAGATCCTCACAAGATCTCCTTCTCTGCTCCTCTCTTATTTCCTCTTCCCACAATCGTGTACAAGATTTCTCCCGTGCATCCCCCATACTCTGGAACGCTCTACCTCAGCACATCAGACTCTCCACTACCGTGGAAAGCTTCAAGAGGAACCTCAAGACCCACCTCTTCCAACAAGCCTACAACCTACAATAGCCCTCAGCCCAGTAGACCACTGCGCAACCAGCTCTGTCCTCACCTATTGTACCATCACCCATTCCCTGTAGACTGTGAGCCCTCGCGGGCAGGGTCCTCTCTCCTCCTATACCAGTCTGTCTTGTACTGTTAATGATTGTTGTACGTATACCCTCTTTCATGAGTAGTCTCGAAAGCTTGCAATTATTACCATCTTTTCAGTTAGCCATTAAAAGGTATCAACCACTGAGGACTCTCTGTTCTTTTAAACAATTTTTTTATCTCTACTGGCTAACACGGTACAAAGATATATTTTACTTGTATCATAGATTTGTGAGGATTTTGGTGATATAAATCATTATCCTACACTTTTATTGGCTACAATGGCTGTTTTACCTGGGTGTCTGAGATGTTTCAATGATATATTTGATTATGTAGATAACAAATATTATTTCTTGTGAATGCTGCATAGGGGAGACTTAGCCAACTAATGACTGTATGCTTCTTCTCCTTTTCGTCTGATTCAAGTCTTTTGCTGCAGCCCTGAAGTTGGAAGGGTTTAAACCACATCTTTCCTGCCCTTGTTGCACAGCAATGTCAAACTGCTAAAGTAAAACTGGTACCTGAAGATCACGTCTCATCTGGCAGCCTATGTAAAGAGGAATTGTCCCGATGAGCATTGAATAATTGAGGTCAATTCTTTTTTGCCCCCTACTCTTATGCATTGTTTAATAGGTTGTTGATCCTGATCTCTGCTTCAACTTTCATTCTGACCTCGTTCTAACAATCCTCTTTGGGTTTTCTGCCTGGTACCTATTGTTCCATTTGTGGGTCTCTGACAGTCCTTTCTCGCTCACTGAGATTAGCCACTGCCAAAGACGTCTGGCAGTGGCTCTTTCATAGAAAGCACAATAGTTTTGGCACAGCAGACCTTTCATATGTACTAACAATCGGGAAAGATAGCTTGCAGACAAACAATCTACTGGGTAGTGCCGGGGGCTGTAGTGACAACTTGTGTCTCCACTCATGACTACTCTACTACTGCATCAGTGCTACTGTCAGTAATTTGTGCCTAATCCTGAGGTCCGCAACACAGGGATCTGTCTGCAGCAAAGTCAATACCTCCTTGCAGTTTATAATTTTACATTGATATAACACACTTACATAACAGACTCGTTGAATGCCAACTATATTTCCATTCATTTCTTTAGCATCTTTATGGTGGAGCTTTATCGATGGAGTAAGAAGACAATGTATGTTCTATTTAACAGCACCAATTTCAGAGTTATCTGGTGGATTGGTTTGCTCTAACTCCTTTTAGGGGTTAAGGATGAAGACTAGGGATCCTGTAGCACCCATGAGGCTTCAGTCGCTACAGAGGTACTGCACCTCATCCATAAGTGTGGTATTCCATCTCGGGTAAGGAGGAGGTCAACATCAGTTCACATAGAAGCACCACACCTAGGCTCAAAAACGCCTCATCAGACATGGCAGAGGGCGTGGAGTCGTAGGAGTGGGAACACACGACTACAAAGTGGAAACACAGTGTGTAGTGTAAAGAGATAAGGAGGAGAAGTGGAGGAGCTACGTCATGCGGCCTGGAGCAGGTACCGCTCGTCCCGGGCACCAACAGAAAGGGTCTTAGAGACCACGGGAGTTAAACGTCCGTGGCCTTGTTCCACACATAATCTACAGGTGGAAGGACTAGGTCGCACCACGGGGAATGGTCCCTAGGCTAGAGGAGTATGGGCTCCGCTAGCAAAACCAACGGCTGAGGTGACTCCAAGCAACACAGCCACACACCGCACACGAATTCACTGAAAGGTGACCCAAAAGGACCAAGGGATAGAGCTTTGTGCCACCCCACAAGGTTCAGAGAGCAAGGGCGCAAGGCAGGAGGGTGAAGCAAGCGCAGAGACGACCAGGAAAGAGTACACTTATGAAAGGTGCACCGGACTCGACCTCCGAACTACCCGGGATCGGCTGGAGCCCATCACGGTGAATGCCGGCACTCCAAAGGTGGTCCCTGGCATGTGTGAGTAAAAACATTGAGACTGCATCCCTGTGTTGCTCCGTTAATTCGCCTGCACCCACCCGCCATCGAAGACTACTACTACCACCCCCATCAGCCCTGGGGCCCAGCTCTACCTGTGGAGAGCTACACCATCTAAGCTACGTCACTATCTGCCCAGGGGAGCCCCATCTCGCAGCGGTGGCACCTAGCTTGCCACATACCACAGGTGGCGTCACAAATGAACTGTGATCATCCCCAACCTTTAAAATAAACAACACCGCCGGGGTCATGGAGCCAGGCCACGCCACCGCGGTGCCCCAGAGCCAGAACTGCCTCCCGGTAACGTGTCACCCCACAGCCCCGGTGCGGGCATGTCAATCCCTTAGATTTTGCACCGGCGAATAGCCAGTGTCGAACGGATTATGGCGTAGAAAATGTACACATGTGTTATGTAATCAGAACAGAGTTGGGGAACTTTGTTGGTAATATTCTATCATTATAGGGCACGATCAAACATACTAGTTCTATTGGGATGTTTAATACAAGACTTTCGGACATTGGTAAAGTAAGCAAGGGGTAAATATCATGAGCAATGCCAAATATAGGATGTGGTAATTCTCAGGAGAACTCACTGAGTCACGGACTTGTTGACTGGTGCAACTAAGTTTGGTGGACACAAGGACTCATTTTATTATGCAGCTATGTATTCTGCTATTTGCTATCATGTCTGAACCACCTAAATGTAGGCAGGGAACGCCTACCCTTATGAAGGTTAGAAATTAAACCGACACTACAGAATTACCTGGAGATTGATGGACATCAAAAACCTTTATATTTCTAAAGGTGGCTTTACACGCTACAAAATCGTTAATGTTTTATCGTCGGGGTCACGTTGTTAGTGACGCACATCCGTTGTCATTAACGATATCGCAGCGTGTGACACTTACCAGCGACCTTAAGCGACCTCAAAAATGGTGAAAATCGTTCACCATGGAGAGGTCGTCCCAAACTCTAAAATCGGTAAGGGTTGTTTATCCATGTTGTTCTTCGCTCATGCGGCAGCACACTTCGCTATGTGTGACACCGCAGGAGCGAGGAACGTCTCCTTACCTGCCACCGGCCGCAATGAGGAAGGAAGATGGTGGGCGGGATGTTACGTCCCGCTCATCTCCGCCCCTCCGCTTTGATTGGCTGGCCGCTTAGTGACGTCGCGGTGACGCCGAACGTCCCTCCCCCTTGAGGGAGGGTTTGTTCGGCAGTCACAGCGACGCCGCTAACCATGTAAGTGCATGTGACGCTGCCATAGCGAAAATGTTCGCAGCGGCAGCGATCACACGATATCACATGGGCGACGGGGGCGGGTACTTACACGCTCGATATCGCTAGAAATTGCTAGCAATATCGTAGCGTGTAAAGCCACCTTTAGACTCAACTTTCAGAAACTGGGCTCCTTAATGAAACTGCTACATATATACACACCCACTATTACAAAGGTAATGGATGAACTAACAAAAAATATACCAGTATTCTATTTGCCCATGGGAGGCTGATTATGTTATGCATTTTGCATTGATGTCCAGTTACACCTCAAACAAGACCAATATTGTGTTTTAAGCTTACCGAATGTCGACGTTTGTTTGATCGATCAAAAGACACTGGTGCTGCTCCTACACGGTTTTGATTATTTGCAGAATGAACCTATGAGAAACAAAAATATTAAGAGAATGACAGATTTCTCTAGGTAAAAGAAGGAAGAATGATAAATGTCCCAGACTCTAGGAGCCCTTTACCTGAATGCTGTTAGAACGACCCACTCTTGTCTTATTATTGATGACCGCTGCTGGTGCCTGTGTGTGAGTGATAGATATTCTGTAATTATCAAGCTTTTAGGAGGTAAGAGAAGTAATCACACAAATGCCCAAAAACAATGACAGAACGTCGTGGCCATTACAATGGGTTAGTGGCCCAAGAACAACTACAGCATGCCTCATGCAACCCCACAATGACAGTAACAGACGGGCCAGACACCCCCTCTGATCTCATGCAGGACTCGCAGGAGTGACACTTGGGCATAGGGAAGGAGATTTGTTCAAGTCTCAAGACCAAATACAGTTTTTAATAAACCAAAACAAATAGACAGGGTCTTTGTCACCAGTTGATACTCACAGATATCCACACCAGGACGGAGATTGATGGTGACACATGTTGTTACGCAAATGCTTGAATTAAGCAGCTCAATACATATTTAAGGTTTTTGTTGTATTCTAGCGACCCTCCCGCTTCTTCATTTCTGCATGGACATAACGTCTGACCACCTACTGATGGTGGCTCGTTATAAACTAAGCAGCCATCTAAAGTCCCTCATATACATATGTAATTCTATTGCATTTAAGTTGAACCCCTAGGTCCCACTTCAGCATCAACATGAAGTAGCACCACCTAGTGATGGTGGACCATGTTGCCATCGAACCACCTGAACTAAGCAATTGAGTGAACCCTCTTAATAGATACCCACGGATCTCTTGTACTATTCAACTGACCAACCCCAGATTTACACAGCATCAATTAAAGTCAGTAGTACCAAATACTGATGGTCGTACATGTTCTTAGGCAGCTACCTGCATTTGTTCAATACATATGTATGGTCTTCTTCTTCAGATGACACCCTCTGATCTCCCAAGAAGCATACAAATGAAGAGGTGTCATCAACTGGTGGTGTGAATCGCTTAGCAGGACTTGGTCTATTGGCCATTTTGGTAATCTATAGTCACTGGACAGGAGACTTGACAACTGTCTTTAACTGTGGCTTTTCCTGGTGTCTCTTCTTTTGATAGTCAGCCTAGCGCAACGCCAGAAGAGCCGCTGATGCCGTTAGGCTGTTCTCGCGGCTCACATGCCGCGGCAACAGATTATCAACCTGGCCGATGGACTGAATCCTGCAAATCAATCCGCATTAACTCTAATGGTGGGATTGCCTTTTAAACACCAACATGAGGTTTCTTAACACAAGCAACTTTTTGTTTGCTACCCCAGCAGATCGCTACAGCAGCATGCATTGAAAGTCTTGTCAAATATCCGCCTTAACTTTTTTGTGCTACCTGGCAAAATGCAGTTCTTATTAATAAACTCTTAGAGATTCCTCTTCTGCCTTTGCAATGATAGCATAAACAGATCAATTTTTTACTTTTTACACAATATTACCATAAATTACTCTCCACCCCTCCCCCACCACTCTCATAATCCTACAGAAGTCTCTGGGGTAACGGATTACAGTAGAGCTCGCTGGTCTGTTGAAAATAAAAATAAGAAATAAGAAGCTGGGTTTTTTTCCTTCTAATTAGTCAGCTTTTACCGGAGTCTATTTCTACCTTTTACCTCTAAATATGCAAATTTATTCCTGAAGCCTTTGCTACAGACTTGAGAATAATTCACAAGTTTGCTGATTTGAGATTTTCATTGGAAATTGTGAAATTGCTTACAACCTGAACTGAAGCAATGTATCACCTCGCTCCTTAATCCTCTCCCCTCCCCGTGCATGCTAACATGCAAAAAGTTTAAACTTCTACTTACCGAGGACCTTCTGGTACTGGATCGGCGGAAAGCCAAGGAGTCAAACTCCTCCTATCCAAGAGATAGGAAAATGTCTTAAAGGGATTTTTGGCATTCCCTTTTTATGAGAAGGATTCCCTTAAATAAGGTAATCATTTGGGTCCCTACTTCTGGAAGCTCCAGAGATCAGATGAAATCTGTGGAGCAACCTAGCAGCAAATGTTCAGTTTTCCTGCAGCGCCACCACAGGAGAAATGAAGCATTACACAGTTCACATTGAAGACAATGGGTTTTCTGTGTAATGTATGGACATGACGGGTTCTCCAGAGAATGGGACGCTCTTTGTAGTCTCCTCCTTGTAGTCGCTTGTTGTTCTGGTAAATAAATGAAGGTATTAAAGTGGTTGTACAGGTTAAAAAAAACATGGCTGCTTCTCTCAGAAACAGCGCCACACAGGTCTATGGGTTGGGCCTGTTATTGCAACTCTTTTCCATGGAAGTGACACAATACTGTACACCACCATACACAGAGATAACTTCTCCAAATCCTACATTTCTGTTTTAGTCAGTGATCCCACAGCATGCGAGTGTGAGACCTGGCGCACATGGTATTCACTGGCATTATAAAATGCTCTTTTCATAGGGATGTATTGGGCCAGTGACCAACCTGAATAGCACTACTACAAGCTAAGACTCTAAGGACAAAAGTAATATATATTATAGCTTTAAATAATGTATTCCATAAGCCCGGGAAGATTACCTGATCATTGCCTGTGACGTCAGCTATGTTTCCCACTCCATTCAGTACTTCTGAAGCCTAAAGTGATATAAACAGACATAATAAATGGATAAATAATAGAGAGATAGATAGAGATACCATAGATGGATCGATAGATAGAGAGATAGATGGATGGATGGGCGGATAAAGAGATAGATAGACAGAGGAATAGATGGATGGATGGATAGATAGAGACATGGATGGATAGATAGAGTGATGGATCGATAGAGAGATAGATGGATGGATAGATAGAGGAATAGATGGATAGATAGATGAGAAGATGTGAAGAGAGAAGTGTGTGGATACATATAGATAGATCCATAGACAGAAATGTAGAAAGTTTTGCAAATTTATTAAACAAGAAAAACTGAAATATCACATGGTCATAAGTATTCAGACCCTTTGCTCAGTATTGAGTAGAAGCACCCTTTTGAGCTAGTACAGCCATGAGTCTTCTTGGGAATGATGCAACAAGTTTTTCACATCTGGATTTGGGGATCCTCTGCATTCTTCCTTGCAGATCCTCTCCAGTTCCATCGTGAATGTTGGTAGATAGCCATTTTCAGGTCTCTCCAGAGATGCTCAATTGGGTTTAGGTCAGGGCTCTTGCTGGGGCAGTCAAGAATGATCACAGAGTTGTTCTGAAGCAACTCCTTTGTTATTTTAGCTGTGTGCTTAGGGTCATTGTCTTGTTGGAAGGTGAACCTTCGGCCAAGTCTGAGGTCTAGAGCCCTCTGGAAGAGGTTTTCTTCCAGGATATCTCTGTACTTGGCCGCAATCATTTTCTTTCAAATCCAACCAGTCGTCCTGTCCAGTCGTCCTGTCCCTGCAGCTGAAAAACACCCCCATAGCATGATGCTGCTACCATCATGTTTCACTATTGGGATTATATTGGGCAGATGATAAGCAGTGCCTGGTTTTCTCCCCACATTAGAATTATCACCGAAAAGTTCTATCTTAGTCTCATAAGACCAGAGATCTTATTTCTCATAGTCTGGGAGTCTTTCATGTGTTTTTTTGCAAACTCTATACGGGCTTTCATATGTCTTGCACTGAAGAGAGGCTTCTGTCGGGCCAGTCTGTCATAAAGGCCTGACTAGTGGAGGGCTGCAGTGATAGTTGACTTTGTAGTGTCGCGGGCGGAGGAGGGGACGCTGCGCTCTCCCACTGCTCGGGTCCGGCTGCTGCTGCTGCTCGGTGCTGGCTCGAGCGGTGGGCCAGATCCCGGGGACTCGAGCGGCGCTCCTCGCCCGTGAGTGAAAGGGGGGGTTGATTGTGGGGATTTATTGTCCGTGACGCCACCCACGGTTGTGGTGATTTAGGTGACACCACCGCTGCTCTGAACGGGGATCCCGGGAGCGGTGACAGGGAGCAGCTGAGTTGTTAGTTCTCCCCTACGTGGGTAGGGGGTTGGTTGTCTCCCGGGGCCCGGTGATGGGGTAGGGATGGATGATGGCAGGCGGGTTGCGGGGCCTGGCGAGGTGCAGGGTCGCAGGGGCAGCACTGTGCCGCACGGCACGGTGGTACTCACTCAGCCTGAGACGATGACACAGTTCTCGGTAAAACACACGGCTGGAAAGACGGGTCCCACGGACGGCTGCTGTTGCTTCTTTCCTCGGCAGGTTGACTGTGACTGCCTTTCCCTGCACCTATGTACTTCTGACGGTTCCAATGGGTTCCCACCGGTAACCCGCTCCCCGGCTTGGATATGGGCCGGAGGAGCCCCTTTTTGCCCGCAGGCGCTGGCCCTGAGAAACTGTTGCCTTGGCGGTGGCGGTGTCTCTCTCACTGGGTTGGACTGTTGCCTTCTGTCAGGACTTGACTGTTTGGAAACCTAGGAGGTCCCCTTCACTAACGGATTCGGCAAATTCACGGCGACTCCTAGCCTTGCCGGGGTCCGAAAAGCCCCTGCCAATGGTGCTGGCTTCTCCTTGTGTACCGGTCCGGTACCGCCGGGCCACCGCCCGTCCACGGTCCTTACGGCAACTCCGATAGGCCACTCCTGCAGACGGTCACCACCGTCTGCCAACCTTGCTGTCTCGCCCGGGCCACACACCCGGACGCTCTCAGTCAGTTGCTCTACTGCCACTTCACTTTACTCCTTCCACTTTCACCTCCAACACTAATCTGCACTGATCTGCCTGCTTTTTCCCGCCTCCAGGACTGTGAACTCCTCGGTGGGCGGGACCAACCGCCTGGCCCACCCCCTGGTGTGAACATCAGCCCCTGGAGGAAGGCAACAAGGGTTTTGTGTCTGGCTTAGATGTGCCTAACCGGGGTGTAGGGTGTGGTGGTGTAATTACCTGTGACCCCTGGCTTGTCCAGGGCGTCACAGTAGCGTCCAGGGAAGGGGGTACTCGGTCCCGGGCAGAATATACCGTTAGGGATGTCACTTTGGTTGCCGTTGCCCGGTTCCGTTCCCTGGGCCCTTTTACAAGGAGGGATATTTACAGGGGAGAATAGAGTTAATGTCATGTGATGCCACCTGTGGGTTGCGGTTAAGGATGGAAAACCGCCGCTGCTAAATGTGGGTACTCCCAGAGCTTGTGGTGATTGGAGCAATGGTGTTAGGCCCTCCGCAGGTAGGGCCATGCCTGGGAGATGATGAGGGGTAATAACGGAGACCACTCCAGGTTGTCTTTAACAGTCTCCACTCACTCAGGCCCTTGGATTGCTGGTTCAGGTCCCAGAAGTATCAGTGCCAATGTAGTGACCCAGGTTGCTCTGTCCCCGACACTCTCCGTTGGTTGGGTCCCCGTAGCGTGGAGCATTTGGGGCGCGACTGTCCCTTTTAGGGTACAGTCTCCTTCTCCATACGGCGGGCAGTGGGGACCCTGTGGGGAGGTAAGTGTCCGAACACCGATCCTAGTTTACTGCTGATGCCGCCGGATTATTTGGTTTGGTGAAGTCCGTGAAGGTGTCCTCACCGGGCAGGTATTTATCAGGCCATGTAGAACTGGAGCCTGATCTAGGGCCCTGTGCCCCGTGCGTGCTCCAGTCCCAGCGGTATCTCCGGTACTTGTCCTGGCGACCTGTCTCCTGTGCCCCCGGGTCACCGCTGCACGGACCCAGCTCAGGCATGTCCGAACACCTCTCCTGTGTGCTGCACTCCCTCGACTCCTCTAACTGACTGCTGACCCCTCCCACCAAGCTGACTAATCCCAGGGACTCATTCCTTTCCATGGCGACCATCCCCTTACATGGTTAACCCTCTATGCCTGGTGTGGAGTGGATAACTTAGGATTTTGGTTGTGCTTTGGTGGTATTGGAACTAATACTCCAGGTCCCAGGGGGCAGGTCCTGGAGCCCCTAGAGGATGCAGTTCCCTGTAGTGCCCTGAGTGTCTCAGGGCTACTACAACTTTGTGCAACTTTCTCCCATCTCCCTAATGCATCTCTGGAGCTCAGGCACAGTGATCTTAGCGTTCTTCTTTATCTCTCTCACCAAGTCTCTTCTCCCACAATTGATCAGTTTCACTGGACGGCCAGGTCGAGGAAGAGTTCTGGTGGTCCTAAACTTCTTCCATTTAAGGGTTATGGAGGCCACTGTGCTCTTAGGAACCTTGAGTGCTGCAGAAGTTATTTTGTAACCTTGGCCAGATCTTTGCCTTGCCACAATTCTGTCTCTGAGCTCCTTGGGCAGTTCCTTTGACCTCATGATTCTCATTTGGTCTGACATGCACTGTGAGCTGTGAGGTCTTATATAGACAGGTGTGTGCCTTGCCAGATCAAGTCTTATCAGTTTAATTAAACACAGCTGGACTCCAATGAAGGAGTAGAACCATCTCAAGGAGGATCACAAGGAAAAGGACACCATGTGGCTTAAATATGAGTGTCTGAGCAAAGGGTCTGAATACTTATAACCATGTGATATTTCAGTTTTTCTTGTTTAATAAAGTTGCAAAAATTGCTACATTTCTGTTTTTTTCTGTCAAGATGGGGTGCAGAGTGTACATTAATAAGAAAAAAATGAACTTTTTTGAATTTACCAAATGGCTGCAATGAATCAAAGATATAGGGGTCTGAATACTTTCCGTACCCACTGTATATAGATAGATAGATAGATAGATAGATAGATAGATAGATAGATAGATAGATAGAGGGGAAGATAGATCGCCAGTTACTACAGAGATGACTTCGTACCAGACAATCCTTATTATCCGATTCCTCGTTGTATGTAATCAGTGAGTTCAGAGCCTCAGTTTCCACAGGGACCATGACTTTCTTAGTTTCTATCTTGCACAGCAGGAGACATAGTACTGTATGCATGAAAAGGGAAAATCAAGGTGAGTGCTTGGAGGAGACAGAGCAGCAGGGGGCACTGCAACAAGAACAGAGACCAGACTGGTAAAATACAGTCAGTCTTAAGAAAAGACAAGTGAGGAGTGAAAGCCCCCTGCCATCAATCCCATATTATATATCATATATCCTGTATAATGAAGAAATAGAACAGAAGGCAGAGAAATGTCGGCAGAGGCTGCGAGAAGTAACACTGCCCCTTAGTGGCGGCCATAGAAAACCATCCGATCAAGTTAAGGACGCTGTTCAATCTATTTCCATTATAATTAGAAATGCAGGAAATAAATTTTACAGCTTGTCAATCCAAATCAGTCCCATTTCTGAACTATCATTTACAGCTGTTAGGGCAATCTGGACGTTGTAATTTTGGAAGAGCTGTAAAGTCACAGGTTGGAGAATATGCATAAGGCAAAGGAAACTCCTCTCCATCGTAAAGCAAATTCAACGTTCTCACAATTCCTCAATGTCGACAATTGGATTTTCTAAATTAGAATGAATGTGTGTATTTTTCTTACAGTGCCCCTACAGGCAACATGAGGTAGTGCAGTCTAGTATCCAAAAAGAGTGAGAAAGAAACAGAGCTACTCACGGAGAAAAAATATGGGGGCCAACAGGATCAGTGCAATGGCGCTTCCACTTAGGGTTGGGGGGTCTGCAATTTTTTCTAAACAGACATCACCACCCAAGCAGTTACACACATACACCGTGATATTCTCCAAAGAGGCCATGCCTTGGAGGTCATAGATTTCCAGATGCAGGGTGTAGTTTCCTTGAGGAGCATCTTTCTCCTTCTTAATTTTGAGGATATCATCTGAAAAAAAGAGGCATTGGAAGAGATCAATATTGTCTAGTGGTCAGATATTCTCACTACTTTGGGTGTAAAAAAACAAAGGCTAAGTATAAAAAATGTAAAAAATCAAGTGCAATGGATGGAACAGTTTAATAAAAACTAACTGATAAACAGGTTGTGCCTTGTGCCGGGCCTGAGGGGTGAGAGCATGACGCATGGAGTACACCAAAGAGAGGGGTCATTACCTGCCCCCGAGGCCCCGCACTACACCTATCAAAGTGACTCAGTATCTCCTGAAATGTAATTATTTAACATTATTATTTGCATTTGATAGATCAAACCATTTTTGCAGTATGGAAGCTGAGTTGTTCCCATTTCATAAATGCCTAATGGCGGTTAGTACTTGTGAAAACTGCTTCACTGCTTATTACAAATTGTGGCCGTTCTTGGCATATTAACGCATTTCTTTTATTTACATCTCGTTGCTTAGGAGACCGACCACCGCCGCTCTCTATATTGTAAGCACTGCAGTGAAGCTGGCCAGGATTAGGGGGTAACCGTGCGTTCCAGAGATCCTGGCCATCTTCACTGCAGTGTTTACAAGCTCAATAGAAATGTGCTTGTAAGTGCTGTGCATGTTCTGCTGTCTAATAGCTGTGGTCGGTTTCCAAACCAACAAGCTGTAAACAAAACTGAAGTGTTACTACTGGTATCTCTAGAGTGACTGAAAACATGAATACGCAGTAGTGTCACCCAGGGATAGGGGGTACTCAGAGCCGGGCCAATGGGTTTGCTTCTAGAGGTATCACAGTGGCGTGACCCGATCAGTGATCCCAGGCTCCACAACAAAAGGGGAATATGTAAAGGGGGATTGTCTGTGACGCCAGCCGTGGGTTTCGGTGATGAGATGGTGGCACCGCCGCTGCCTCTGGGGACCATGCTCGGGACTGATGGTGTGGGGCAGCAAGGTGGAATCCCCTCCACGGGTAGGGGAGGTGTAGTCCCGGGGCCCAATTGGGAGTTATGGTGGTGGCAATGATTGCAGAGAGCAGGAAACTCACAGTTCGGTTGTCTTGGTGTTGGATGAAGCTAGGCTGATGTGTGTGGTCAGAAAACATAGAGTCTAGTGATGAGCGAGTATGCTTGTTACTACTCGGTACTCGCACGAGTATCACTGTACTCGGGCTACTCGGCGGGGACCGAGTAATCTCGCGATACTCGTGCTGTACTCGTGGTCTTCATGTTGGCGCTCTTTTTAGAGCCATCCCTTATGCAGGGATTGGCTGGCAGACCACTGCAATGCCACAGCCCTGTTGTGGAATTGCAGTGATTGGCCGGCCCGCACAGCGTGACCGTGCCTTTAGCCCGACACTTCCCCGCTCGGCTACGGCCCCTCCCGCACTCCACTCCGCGTGTATATATATATATGCACGCTTACACACACACGCACGTTTTTTTTTTTTAATTTACAGTTTTCTGGTTTCTACATGCTGCCGGGGGTGATTTCACAAAAATACTCGGGTCTCCCATAGGATAACATTGGGCTCGGTGCTCGGGCCGAGTACACGAGTATCTTGGGAGGCTCGGCCCGAGCTTCGAGCACCCGAGCTTTTTGGTACTCGCTCATCACTAATAGAGTCCTTTGTAAACCAACTTGCCAAATGGCCGATTGGCTGGTCACCGTTGGCGGGTGTCTTCGGGTCCCACACCCAGATGTACAGCCAGGGGCCCTTCCTTCCACACTGTCTGTCTGTCTCTCTTGTTTGGACTAGTCCGTTTGAACGGCCTCCGGATTAGGTCCCTCTCCCGGCACCGGCGGGCTACAACCCTGTCCCGGTCGCCTCAGGTTCCCCGCTGCCGGATCTCTGTCGCCTGTGGCCCTCACAGCCACCTAGTCCGGTAGTCCAAGGCTCCAACCCCGGCTACCACTTTCTCCGGGGAGCTGCAAGCCTCCCCTGTCAGCTTTCCACTGACTACAGCACAACTGACCTGAATTCTGCTCTGTCACTTCCTTAGCCCCTCTCGCCCCCTCCCTTTTCCTGGGGAGGGGGTGAGTAGGGCCCTGATTGGCTGCTGTACATCTGTGTGGGGATTGTCTAGCTGCCAAGGAGGATTAACTCTTTCTGTGACTACCTGGTTTTACCAGGGCGTCACACAGTTAATGGTAAAATTATTCATTTTTACGAGCACTGTCTGACAATATCCATTTATTAAGATAAGAATTAACTTTTAATTCACAGTTCTATTATTATAGGTATTCTCTGGGTTTATCCAAAAAGTCTCCGGTCACTTT
Source organism: Anomaloglossus baeobatrachus (assembly GCF_048569485.1). Taxonomy (NCBI): domain Eukaryota; kingdom Metazoa; phylum Chordata; class Amphibia; order Anura; family Aromobatidae; genus Anomaloglossus; species Anomaloglossus baeobatrachus. The sequence goes on along the minus strand of NC_134357.1, from coordinate 432,716,661 downwards.
ATGTAACTGCAGATTTGTGCATCCTCACCTCGCGTGCATGTGGGGGGCACGGGGCAGGCAGTGGTAGTCGTGTATACAAGGGTTGCCAGGCCGCAGCGCAGCCGCTTGGTAATCCCTTGCCTCCCAGATGCCACCCCACTAAAAGGATGACTTCACCACAGCCCATTCTTCAATCCATTCTCTCTCTGAGACAATAAAGTACACAATGGAGTATTCTCTTTCAACAATGGAACTTTACTATTCTTCTTTACACTATCTGTCTTCACTAGCACTACACAGGCACCGCTTCTGGTCCCGATGGGTTCCCTCCAGACTCCACTTTTACATATAATTTAATGTTCTACCGCTTTCCTGGCACCTGGGCTCCATTAGACACCACTAGGCCCCTCATTCTCCTATCTTATGTCACGCTGCACTTACCAATTCAAATAGTCCTTAAGCTTATCCGTCCCACCAACAGGGATTAGTTGGCGCTCTGGAAAGGTTACGTGCGACAGCATTCCTCCATTCGTGCTTTAGGCCAGTGTAGTGTGACGCCTCTAGACTAGTCAGCTCGTCACAGGGTACTGTACGCTCTTTATCTCCCAGTGCAGGACTCAACCCCCCATGGTTCTGGTTCCCAACTTGCAGCACTGCCTCCTTCAGCATCTAAAAATCCTAATCACACCTCGCACCACATCCTGTTAGGCACACCAGTGGGCTGCTAAGCTGGAATAGGGCCGTCCACCTAGGGGTCAGGCAGGGAGGTGGGAGGTGACAAGTCAGAACAGTGGTAGCCCTCGAGCAGTAAGGAGCTCAGGAAGCTGGGAGTTGGAGCTCCCAGGGAGAAGCAGATTGGGTTGCAGAGCTTGGTCTGGACCCGGAGAAGTCGGAGACCCGGTCGCGGGATATTGGGACTGGGTGCCTGGCTAGTCGAGGAGGACGGTCGGCAGCTGCAGTCCAATAGCCGGTCTGGGGCCGTAAGCACGTCAGGGTACTGGACCCCTAGGTCGGGGAGAGGCTTCAAGCAACCCAGCAATTAACCTGCGGAGGACAGGGCCTTTATGGACTGTTCCCACGAAGCTCAGAGATCGGGGGCACTAGCACAACGAGGGGGATAGGGCTTTCCAAGCAAAGCATCCCACTGAAATCCCAAGTGTGAGCTCCTGATGGCAAGGTCCTCTGCTGCTCATAGAAGGGAGCGGGGCCCGGACAGCTACAAGCTTACGGGCCACTTGGACAATTCTCAATTCTGTGCATGAAGGCAGGACCAGACCATCAGGTAGTGCTGCAGGGGACAGGACCCGGACGAGCTCCCCAAGAGGACAGCGGCACCCAGAGACTTGTTTTACCACGTTGTCAGTGTCTGCTTTCCTTCTGAGTGAGTACCTGATCAGCCTCTGCTACCAGCGAGTCTGCGCTCCCCCTGCAATCTATCCCACCATTCAGGGTCCCGGGGCCTTTCTCTACCCGTGGAGGGTAACGTGATCTGGCTGCCCCACTCCATCACCCCGGGTACTACCAGCGGTGGTACTCCCTATTACCACACACCACGGGTGGCGTCTAGAACTACCTAACTCCCTTGTAAATAACCCCCCATCACATTTCGGAGTGACCCCGAGCCCCTGGGTCTGTAGACCCTCGAGCCACGAGTAGCAACACCCGGATCCGAGCGGTTCGACCGCTGCTGGGGCGGTACACGTCTGGGACAGTAGCACCCCACAGGACCTGCAGGGCTTACTCGTCACTGGGCCAGTGGCTTTGTGGGGTTGCTGTGAATGGCCTGACCCAGCTCCGTGGCCCCGTCGTCTACAGGCAAAGAGAGTCCAAGGGGGAAGGGGGGTTTGATTTGCAGCGCCACCCATGGTGTGTGGCAAGGGATTAGCCGCCACTGTGAGATGTCGCTCTCCTCTGTGGCTGATGTTACCGCAGCTCAGATAGTCCAGCTCCCCACAGGTGGAGTGAGCCTCGGGGAGGACAGTCGTGACGGGGGAAGGAACGTTGGCACCAAAGCGCGGGGCCGCGCTGGCGAATCAGAGTCTCACACAGGGGCTGCGGTTCCAGGTGTTTTACTCACAGTTCGTGTGCTGCGCCCGCAGGTACTGGTCATTGACGTGATGGGCCCCAGCCGATCCCGGATGAATCAGAGGTCACCAAAGGTGTTGTGAAGCATGTGAGACCTTTTTCCTTGCTCCTTGTAGTGTGGATCCCCGTGGCGTGAAGCTACTTGGCGACCCCAGTGTCCTTGGCTTTAGTTGCCGTCCCATACGCAGGCAGCACAAAACTTGTTATGGACCCGACCGTGGCCGTGACTCCTGTCTCTATATGCTGCTGGTGCTCCGGGACTTTTGGTGATGGGCGATGGGATGTGAAACCCCCCTTCCCTGCACATTCTGGTAGTCCATCATGAAGTATGTTCTACCCTAGGTCTTCTGCACCCTGAGTGGCGCCGGTCCTAAAGGGGCTGTTGGGGCTCACCCTCCGGCTACCGTATGAACTCCTCTATCTCACAGCTCCAGACAGTAGTCTCCTGCTTCTCTATCAGTCTGCCCAGCACCCAGTTGGCCTCTCTGGGGGTAGACCTTCAGCATCCACCTAGAGGCCTTGCTCTTCTCTGCCTCAAGCTATTCTCTCTCCTGTGTCCAAACTGTTCTGAGTTAAAACTGTTCTAAAGTGAAAGTAAGTGTTTCGCTCACTTCCCAGGCAGCTCCCACCTTTTTGATGACTCACCAGTGCTGGGGAAAAGCCCGTTGCTATGGTGCCCACCTGTGTTGTGTAACTGCTGGCTGGCTGGAAACCACCTAAGTGTATTGTGTAAGTGAAAACCAGTGGTGAACCTCTTCTTACCCGAGATGAGCATTGCATCTTAAGTCAGATACAAAGCCCTGTGGCGACTGAAGCCTCAGGGGCGCCACACCAGGACCTACCCTTCTCAGGGCCTACTGACTTTCGGTCTCGCAGGGGATTTCTTTGGGTTTTCTGTATCCAGGAAAGAACAGACGAGACCCCGAATGACTGGACTAAATCCCGCTTTTATGGACACAGTTCCGACAGTCCTCTCAAGAGCAGGACCCTGCGTGTCTGGGATCAAAGGGTTGACCCTTAGGATCGTTAATTAATAGAATAATATGGCCTTTTATCTTTATCTCCTTTTGGTGACTCTCCTGCCATCCTTCTGCATCCTGTCTTCTATATACTTTACTCTCCTCCTCTTACTTAACCCCTGAACTTCCTACAGGTGCCAGGACTGCTGTCACTAAGCCACACTGCCACCTGGTGACCATATACAAAATACACCATACATTATATTGCATTACAGTTAACCTTACGTGTGCCAGCTACTTCTTAAGGGGGGTTGCGTAGCCTTGACCCCCCTACATGCAGCACATAGTGTAAGGATTATCTAGTGTCGGGACCAATCAGTCATGTGATCACAAGTATTCGATGTGCATACTCCCGGCCACATTCCAAATAGTTGTGCACCACCTCATATTCACTTCTATAGAGTGAGGAAGTGCATATTTAGTGGGAATGTAGCTGGGAGTATGCATATCGCATACTTGCAGTCATATGACTGCTCGGTCTCACTGTCAGCACCAGAGAATCCTCTGTGCTTGATATTAGGATTCACAAGAGTGACTGCAGACTTTTGGGATAAAACAAGATAACCCCATTAAATCTTTGCATGTATTCACAGTATCTATATCATGACAATCTTCCCTTTCAAATGAATCTGGCCAAGTGAGCAGATGATTGCTGTGGTTATGGATGCCAAATTCTCTTGAGTGAGCGATATGATTGTTTAGTTTATTTCTTTTACTCTTTTACCATTGGGGCTCACAATCTAAATTGCATACCAGTATGTCTTTGCATGAATTTTCTCCAGTCTCACCCCAACTCAAAGAGGGGGAGAACATACAAACTCCTTGAAGATGTTGTTCTGGGTGGGATTTTAATCCATACCCACAGTAGTGCTAACTAGTGATGAGCGAGCATGCTTGTTACTACTCGGTACTCGCACGAGTATCACTGTACTCGGGCTACTCGGCGGGGACCGAGTAATCTCGCAATACTCGTGCTGTACTCGTGGTCTTCATCCCTGCATGTTGGCGCTCTTTTGAGAGCCAGCCCTCATGCAGGGATTGGCTGGCAGACCACTGCAATGCCACAGCCCTGTTAGTTATGGAATTGCAGTGATTGGCCGGCCCGCACAGCGTGACCGAGCCTTTATACCGGCGGGCGCGCTGTGCTGTGCTCACAGCCATCCAGACAGTCAGTGCAGGGAGAGTGTTGCTGTTTCAGGGAAAGGTTTGCGGCCCTTTATAGCTATTTCCGTAGCAGGGCTGCAAACAGTGTGACCAGAAGTACAGGGTATAGCCAGGTCGGAGTACAGTAGCAGAGTCCTTCTCAGGACTATTGTTGCTATATACAGGCAGGGTATAGCCAGGTCGGAATACAGGCTAGTGACCAGAAGAGTCCTTGTCAGGACTATTGTAGCAGTATACAGGCAGGCAGGCAGGGTATATAGCCATTCCTAGTGGTGACCGTATACCAGCCTTCATCATATCTGGGGCTGGTGTACACAGTCTAAAACAGTCCAGATAGTGTCAGACTTCTCAGTAATTTTTGCTCCTAAAAACCTGTTAGGTTCTTAGTGCGTCCGTGCTTGCATTTAAAAACCGCACGTGTGTGCCTGTCGGTGGCAGCGTACAGGTGCACTTGTGTGCGTTTTTCACAAACTATTATATAACGCACAAGTGTAGTGTATAATACACGTCAGTCAGCAGTGGCTGATAGTGTCAGACTTCTCAGTAATTTTTGCTCCTAAAAACCTGTTAGGTTCTTAGTGCGTCCGTGCTTGCATTTAAAAACCGCACGTGTGTGCCTGTCGGTGGCAGCGTACAGGTGCACGATTTGCACAAACTTGGATATAACGCACAAGTCTAGTGAATACACGTCAGCACAGCATTGCAAAATGCGCAAGGGCGTTGGCAAGGAACAAGGAAGTGGACGTGATGGTGGTGCAGGCAGAGGCCGAGGTCGTGGGCAAGCTCTAATTTCGCCACAACAAAGGGCCACATCTAGTCGCTCACACGTCCTGTCCCAAATTCTTGGGGACCGCAGCAGTACACCGCTCTTGAACCAAGACCAGTGTCAACAGGTTGTTAGTTGGATAGCGGATAATGCTTCCAGTCAGATTGGCACCACCACAAACACTCTGTCTTCCACACGGTCAAGTGTCAGTAGCCGTGATACTGCACCGCACATTTCAGAACCTGATCCTCCTTCCTACCACAAGGCTGAGTACACGTCCTCGGACATTAATGGTCCCACACTTGGACACTCGGAAGAGCTGTTCACGTTTCAATTCGCACATTCTGGCCTCTCGCCAGCTCATGTTGAAGTGGGTCATGAGGAGATCGTATGTACAGATGCCCAAATATTTGAGCAGCCACGTTCTCACGAAATTGGCAACGTGTCTCAACAAGGGGTGGACGATGATGAGACACAATTGTCAGGAAGTCAGGAGGAGGAGCAGGGTGCGGAAGAGGAAGACGACGTGGTGGATGATCCAGTAACTGACCCAACCTGGCAGGAGGATATGCAGAGCGAGGACAGCAGTGCACAGGGGGAGGGAGGCGTAGCATCCCAACAGGCAGTAAGAAGCAGGGTGGTGGCTCCAGGCAGAAGTCAGGCAACCGTTCCCCGGAACAACAACACGACACAAGGTGCCTTACAAATGTTAGGTCTTCACGAGTCTGGCAGTTTTTTAAGTTGGCTCCAGATGATTCTAAAAAGGCCATTTGCAACACCTGCCGTGCCAGCATCAGCAGGGGTACCAAAACTAGCAGCCTGACCACCACCAGCATGATCAGGCACATGTCAGCCAAGCACCCGACTTTGTGGGAAGTACAACAGAGTCGAGGAGCAGTGCTTGCTGATGTCACTGCTACGTCTTCGCTGGTTGTGCATGCGAGCCAATCCCCTGTCCATGCTGCCTGCGAACAAGCCTCCTCCGGTCCTGCACCTGCAGTTGCCTACGCAGAAATAACACCATCATCAAGCACGTCCTTGTCCCAGCGCAGCGTTCAGTTATCCATTCAGCAAACCTTTGAACGCAGGCGCAAATACACTGCCAACGCCCCACATGCCACAGTTCTAAATGCTAACATTTCGCGACTGCTTGCGCTGGAAATGTTGCCTTTTAGGCTGGTGGAGACAGAAGCATTCCGCGACCTGATGGCAGCAGCTGTCCCACGTTACTCGGTCCCCAGCCGCCACTATTTCTCCCGGTGTGCCGTCCCCGCGTTGCATAACCACGTGTCACAAAACATCACACGTGCCCTGAACAACGCTGTTTCACCCAAAGTCCACCTAACCACAGACACGTGGACAAGTGCTTGTGGGCAAGGCCGCTACATCTCGTTGACGGCACACTGGGTTAATATTGTGGAAGCTGGGACCCAGTCTGAGCGAGGGACGGAACACGTCCTTCCCACACCAAGGTTTGCAGGCCCTACCTCAGTCAGGGTTTCACCCACATTCTACAACTCCGGAATGTCATGCTCTTCAGCCTCCTCCTCCTCCTGCACATCCTCATCCACTTTACCCTCCACACCAGTCCCAAGCTGGAAGCACTGCAGCATTGCCTCGGCGAAGCGGCAACAGGCTGTGCTGAAGCTAATCTTCATAGGTGACAAACCCCACAATGCAGAAGAGGTGTGGACAGCTCTGAAACAGCAGGCAGATCACTGGCTCACACCTCTGAACCTAAAGCCAGGAAAGGTCGTGTGTGACAATGGCCGGAACCTGGTGGCGGCTTTGAGGCGAGGCCAGCTGACACATGTTCCATGCGTGGCCCATGTGCTCAACCTCGTGGTTCAGCGGTTTCTAAAGTCATACCCAGAGCTGTCTGATCTGCTGGTAAAAGTTCGCCGCCTGTCTGCACATTTTCGAAAGTCACCTACTGCTTCAGCCGGCCTTGCCGGCTTTCAGCGCCGTTTGCATCTTCCGGCTCACAGACTGGTGTGTGATGTCCCCACGCGTTGGAATTCAACTCTGCACATGTTGGTCAGGATATGTGAGCAGAAGAGGGCAGTTGTTGAGTACCTGCATCACCTAAGCCGTCGGGAAATGGGTCAAACTCCACACATAACACCTGAGGAGTGGAGATGGATGTCCGACCTATGTACCATCCTCCAAAACTTTGAGGACTCCACCAAGATGGTGAGTGGTGATGACGCCATTATTAGCGTCACCATACCGCTACTCTGCCTTCTAAAACGGTCTCTGCTCAAAAACAAACATGATGCATTGCAGGCGGAGCGCGATGAGTTGCAGCAAGAAACAGTAGCGGGTGTGGGTGATAACACACAGCCCAGCCTCGTCTCATCACAACGTGCAGTGGAGGACTATGACGAGGAGGAGGATGAAGACATGGAGCAACTCTCCGGCCAAATTGAGGATATGACATGCACACCAGTCATATCCTCGGTTCAGCGTGGCTGGCCAGAGGACAGGGTAGATGAGGAGGAGGAGGAGGAGGAGGAGGACAGTATGTTCAGTCATCGTGTTGGTCAGGCTACTGAAGTCCTGGCTGTTAAGAGTCTGGCGCACATGGCTGACTTTATGGTTAGCTGCCTGTCTCGTGACCCTCGCATTAAGAACATCTTGGCCGACAATCATTACTGGTTGGTAACACTGTTAGACCCACGCTACAAGGAGAACTTTATGTCTCTTATTCCCGAGGCGGAGAGGTCAACCAAAATGCAGCAGTTCCGGAAGGCCATAGTCACGGAAGTAGGCAAAGCATTCCCCTCACAAAACGCTAGCGGCATAGGTCAGGAATCAGTGGACAACCAAGGCGTACAGCCGAGAGAGGCACAAGTCCAATCCGCCAGAGGTAGGGGAACAGTCTTTAAGATGTGGGACAGTTTTCTCAGCCCCTCACGTACCACAGCCCCTGAGGTGCGGGGTAGTGCCACAAGAAATCCTAAGTTTGCCCAGATGCTCAAGGAGTACCTTGCAGATCGAACAACTGTACTCCGACATTCCTCTGTGCCTTACAATTATTGGGTATCCAAGGTGGACACGTGGCATGAATTGGCTCTCTACGCCTTGGAAGTCCTGGCCTGCCCTGCCGCTAGCGTTTTGTCAGAGCGTGTTTTTAGTGCCGCTGGTGGAATCATTACAGATAAACGAACCCGCCTGTCAACTGAAAATGCTGACAGGCTGACTCTGATCAAGATGAACAAGGGTTGGATTGGGCCAGACTTCACCACACCACCAGCAAATGAGAGCGGAATTTAAAGTTTGTAACGGGAATTTGCCATGTACCTCCACTCACCCATGGGTACACACTTCTGGACTTTGGATAATCGCTGGACTGCTCCTCCTTCTCCTCATGCGCCACCATGATGACCGTTACAATAGTTAGGCCTTTGTTTCAGGTATACCCCCAGTGGTAAATTTTTTCGCCCATTCTTTGCAGAATGGACATTACAACGACAGGAGACCCGCTCCTTTGCAATGGGAATAATGTTTTGAGGCCCTCATGCACGTCTCTATCCAGGGACAATGTGGAGCCTCCCAATTTTTGGCTGCCCTGCCTAAGGGCTATACTATAATACACCCACTTCCTGACAATGGACACTTAATGTTTTGAGGCCCTCATGCCTGTCTCTATCCAGGGACAACGTGGAGCCTCCCAATTTTTGGCTGCCCTGCCTAAGGGCTATACTATAATACACCCACTTCCTGACAATGGACACTTAATGTTTTGAGGCCCTCATGCACGTCTCTATCCAGGGACAACGTGGAGCCTCCCAATTTTTGGCTGCCCTGCCAAAGGGCTATACTACAATAGACCCACTTCCTGACAATGGACACTTAATGTTTTGAGGCCCTCATGCACGTCTCTATCCAGGGACAACGTGGAGCCTCCCAATTTTTGGCTGCCCTGCCTAAGGGCTATACTACAATAGACCCACTTCCTTACAATGTGCACTTCAGGTTTACAGGCCATCATGCACGTCTCTATCCAGGGACAACGTGGAGCCTCCCAATGTTTGGCTGCCCTGCCTAAGGGCTATACTACAATAGACCCACTTCCTTACAATGGGCACTTCAGGTTTACAGGCCCTCATGCACATCTGTATGCAGGGGCATTGGTGAACCTCACAATTTTGGACTGCCCTGGCAAAGGAAAATGCTACAAAGACTCACTTCCTCAAAATGGGCACATTAGACTCAGAGGCCTTTATGTACGTCTCTTCTCAGGGACATCGGAGTGCCACACAATGTTTTACGTAAAATCTTTCATGTATTAATCTCAAAAAGTAACATACATTAGCTCTATCTCACTATTGGGCATGTGCCCTTAACATTTCCGCCATGAAAATTCATTTTGGTGTCATTTTTGAAGGTTTTCTGGTGAGTCCGTAAAAATGGCGTAAAACGCGGACAAAATTGTTCATAGCTGTGACTTTTGAGTGATAAGTGCTTCAAGGGATCTTCCCCATGCTGTTGCCATGTCATTTGAGCACTCTTCTGAGACTTTTATGCCATTTTTAGGGTTTCTACATGCTGCCGGGGGTCATTTCACAAAAATACTCGGGTCTCCCATAGGATAACATTGGGCTCGGTGCTCGGGCCGAGTACACGAGTATCTTGGGATGCTCGGCCCGATCCTCGAGCACCCGAGCTTTTTAGTACTCGCTCATCACTAGTGCTAACTACTGAGCCACCATGCTGCCCACTGAAAGATGCCATCGTTACATGATTACCCTTATGAGTGACATGATCGCTGTTACACTTTCTAATCATAAGTGGAGCTTCACTTTAAGAAATGTCTGTACATCACATAACACTCCAGGAGCCGCAGCATGAGATTTACTTTTGCCATTGACATAGGAATGTGACATGATTTACAACTTTGAAGAACTTGCTAATAATTACCTAGAAATTATCATCTCTATGCAGTATATGAACTTCTTAAAGCGTCAGGCCTCGTCATGGTCTTCACTATGGGTGTTGCCTACGGGGACTGACATGAAGCTTGTAGGTGTGTCTCATTCTTTGAATAACCAGCTCTGCAAGTTATCAGCAACTGTCCATATATAATTTTGACAGATCACTTCTGGGATAGTTACAATACGCCATCTGACATGAAGGCATAACTAGGAATGAGAGAACCCAAACTAGATGTGCCATTTCTGGGGTGACTGCGGGCTGCTACTTTTAGGCCAGGACGGGCCAAATAATCATGGAACTTCCCAGCCTGATAATAGCAGCCCCCCGCTGTCTGCTTTATCATGGCTGGTTATCAAAAATTTGGGGGGCCTCACGCCAGTTTTTTAAATTATTTATTTAAATAATGAAAAAAAAGGTGTGGGATCCCCTCTTTTTTTTCCATAACCAGCCACAGTAAAGCATACAATTGAGGATTGACGCCCCTCAGCTGTCTGCTTTACCGTCACTGGTTAACAAAGATATGCTAGGCCCCACATTTTTTTTGTGTTTATTCCCTATCCACATTTTTTTTGAAGCGCCATTGCCCCCATTTTGCTTCCTATTGCAGCCCACTAGCCTTTACTACAATTATTTTACAGCACCCAAGTTTGGGTCTGCAATGACTTGCATGGGGTTCAACATCTGGGGTCAAGTTGGGGTCACAAACCAAACTTTTTTTCAATGTCTGGCCGAACCCAGCGAACCCAAACATCCACGGGTCCACTCATCACTAGACGTAAAACCTAATTCTGTTTGTGAGTTATCCAATACTGTACTTCAAGGACAATACCGTCACTTCTGTAGGGATAAGGACGACAGGCTATCTCGTCAATATCATGCCCTTCCTCAGCCCTTTAAATGTTCCTTATTACATAATTTTAAAGGGAACCTGAAAGCTGAGACATGTTGCCTGATTCATGAGCTGTATGATTCCAGCCAGGTATGTTTGACTTGGATACATAGTGGTATTACAGAGCAAAAGATATTTTAAAAGCCGCTGTTGACCGAGTCACATGGGAGAGAAGTCAAATCCAGCTTCTCTCGGCTCGCTGGAGTGAGGTCTCTCCCTGCGTGCAGGGGTCCTCAGCAGCCTGATGATTTTAGATATTTTTTTAACAACACTGATAGAACAGCTAGCTCAGGCACCGTTCCACCCCCATTAACTTCTATTGTAAGTAGAGATGACCGAGTACCATAATATTTGTATTCGCTATACTCGTAACGAGTACTTTGTAATATTCGTGTATTGATTACGAATAGCGAGTACAATGCAAGTCAATGGGAAATGCGAGTAATTTTCTGCTGGACCCAACAAAGAGGTCTGAGGGCCTTAGGAAAAGGCTGAAATGGATGGGAAAGTGATGAAAGTGAATGGGGAGAGCCTGGAGAATATGCCTGGATGCATTTCTGACTCACATGTGGTTTCTGGGAATGAGGATGTCTCTCTTAGGTTCATACTCACCGATCACAGCACAGCGCAGCTGTCACACTATTCCCGCTGCCTCTCTTCTTCTTCCCTACCCACTCATTAGCCTCATCACATATTCACTGCACCCGCTCATTAGGCTCACACATATTCACTGCTTCTCCCTGACACCGGTGGCTGTGATTAATTGCAGTCAGAACTGCCCCATGAGTGACAGCTGTCTGACTGCAACCAATCGCAGCCACCAGTAGGCGGGTCTATATTGTACAGTAAAATAAATAAATAAAAAAAATTGACATGCGGTGCCCCCAATTTTGATACAAAGCCAAGATAAAGCCTCACAGCTGAGGGCTTGTATTCTCAGGCTGGGGAGACCCATGTTATTGGGAGCCCCCCCAGCCTAAAAATATCATCCAGCAGCTGCCCGGAATTGGTATATCAATTAGATGCGACAGTCCCGGAACTTTACCCGGCTCATCGCAATTGCCCTGGTGCGGTGGCAATCGGGGTAATGATGGGTTAATAACAGCGCATAGCTATCATCAAGCCTAGAATTAGTGATGGGAAGAAGTCGTCTATGAGACCCCCCTATCACTAATTCTATAAGTAAAAAGAAATACACATACTCTTTACCCTTAAAAGTTGACAGCCCACTATAGAAGCTCCTCAGCCAACAGAAGCCAAAATCCTACTATAGTGGCCCATCAGACAACAGAGAGAAAGAACTACAGGGTCGCCTCAGACAGAAAGAAATACAGGGGCTCCTCTGCCTTCAGATAGTGAAAGCTCACTATGGTAGCCCATCAGTCAGCAGAAAGGTTGATAGCCCACTCTAGGGGGATTTGGGGGAAAAACATTTAAAGTGGGACAATCTGTCTCTTACCATTATAGTCTATCATTTTGATGGGCAACTTCTCAGGTTCTTTGTCTGCGACATTGACGTAGAAGGGTCCGGAGTAGGGTTTGATGTCTTTGTCGATGATGGGTGTGCTGAGAATAACCTCTTCATCCTTCTCACATGTTGTTATGAATGGAGTGTGCAGTTTGGGGGCATTGTCATTAATGTCCTTTAGGTTAATAATTAAGGTGGCTGTACCGGTCATTGCAGGAGCACCTAAAATGTTTACATGAAAACCTGCCATTAAAGATTATACAATAGTGATATAGTATCAAGAAGAGGATATGTCACTCTCATTATACAAACAGCTATTTTTCCGAAACAGCGCCACTCTTGTCCTTAGGTGGTGTCTGGTAGTGCAGCGAATCTCTAGTTACTCAAGAAGTGTTCTCAAATCTGAAAGTTATCCACTATCCACTGGATAGGCAGGTAACTGTCCAATTGCTAAGGGTCTGACCGATCCCGAAAACTGGAGCTCTGAAGAGCCCTGGCGAAGATCGATCATGTGCAGTGCCGCTCCATTCATTCTTGATGGAAGCGCCAGAGAGTGTTGAGTGCTGCGCTCTGCTTATTTTCGGCACTCCCATGATTGGAGTGGCAGTGGACATGATCAATCCCCACTCCATTCAGCCAGGGTTCTTTAGAGGTCTAGTTCTAAGGATCGGTGGAGCCCATGGCGGTCATAACTCTCAAACTTGAGAATACCCATTTAAAAGGACTCTGTCAGCACAGGATGACTGTTCGCACCAAGTACAGGCGCTCATGCATCATGGTGGGGCTAATCTTTATATACATCTTCCCACCTGCTGGTTTTCCCGCTATCTCCTTTCTTCTCTGGCTCTATGAAGCCAGAGCCATCCATCAAAAAAGAGGGGAGGATGAAGATGGATGGAAAATGAGCAAGTTGGAAGGTGCATGTAAATGAAATGGGCGGCACGGTGGCTCAGTGGTTAGCACTGCAGTCTTGCAGTGCTGGGGTCCTGGGTTCAAATCCCACCAAGGACACCATCTGCAAGGAGTTTGTATGTTCTCCCCGTGCTTGCGTGGGTTTCCTCCGGGTTCTCCGGTTTCCTCCCACACAGGGACTCTAGATTGTGAGCCCCAATGGGGACAGTGTTGCCAATATATGTAAAGTGCTGTGGAATTAATAGCGCTATATAAATGAATAAAATTATTATTAAATTATTATTATTATTATTATTAGCCCCGCCATGATGCATGAGCGCCTGTACTTGGTGTGAACAGTCATCCTGTACTGACAAAGCTCCTTTAAGCCACTATCAAAGACAGCCCATTAACAACGGTGACTCTTTCTTCAAGACAGCAGCTATGACTTACTTACACAGAACACGTCTTGGAGTGTGACATTTTTCTTCTTTTCTAAGCACATGTAACATTTACTGCATAAATCCTTGTACCTTGTCAACTTTTCCTGACTCCAAAAGAAAACATATACTTTCTAGGGAGGGATTTTTACGAGTACACGGTTTTTTAATATACTAAGTACTTCACTCCATTGCCATTTTCAGGAGCTCTGCCTGAGAATGGAAACATCTGTGTAACCTCCCCTTCTTAAAGGAAATTGTCACCAGGTTTTTCCACTCTAATCTGAGAGCAGCATAAAGTAAGGGCAGAGATCCTGATTCCAGCGATGTGTCACTTACTGGGCTGCTTAGTGTACTTTTGATAAAATCACTGATTAATCAACAGTATATTGTCATTAGAGGACTACTACAGCATACAGTTAGGTCCAGAAATATTTGGACAGTGACACAAGTTTTGTTATTTTAGCTGTTTACAAAAACATGTTCAGAAATACAATTATATATATAATATGGGCTGAAAGTGCACACTCCCATCTGCAATATGAGAGTTTTCACATCCAAATCGGAGAAAGGGTTTAGGAATCATAGCTCTGTAATGCATAGCCTCCTCTTTTTCAAGGGACCAAAAGTAATTGGACAAGGGACTCTAAGGGCTGCAATTAACTCTGAAGGCGTCTCCCTCGTTAACCTGTAATCAATGAAGTAGTTAAAAGGTCTGGGGTTGATTACAGGTGTGTGGTTTTGCATTTGGAAGTTGTTGCTGTGACCCGACAACATGCGGTCTAAGGAACTCTCAATTGAGGTGAAGCAGAACATCCTGAGGCTGAAAAAAAAAAGAAAAAATCCATCAGAGAGATAGCAGACATGCTTGGAGTAGCAAAATCAACAGTCAGGTACATTCTGAGAAAAAAGGAATTGACTGGTGAGCTTGGGAACTCAAAAAGGCCTGGGCGTCCACGGATGACAACAGTGGTGGATGATTGCCGCATACTTTCTTTGGTGAAGAAGAACCCGTTCACAACATCAACTGAAGTCCAGAACACTCTCAGTGAAGTAGGTGTATCTGTCTCTAAGTCAACAGTAAAGAGAAGACTCCATGAAAGTAAATACAAAGGGTTCACATCTAGATGCAAACCATTCATCAATTCCAAAAATAGACAGGCCAGAGTTAAATTTGCTGAAAAACACCTCATGAAGCCAGCTCAGTTCTGGAAAAGTATTCTATGGACAGATGAGACAAAGATCAACCTGTACCAGAATGATGGGAAGAAAGAAGTTTGGAGAAGAAAGGAACGGCACATGATCCAAGGCACACCACATCCTCTGTAAAACATGGTGGAGGCAACGTGATTGCATGGGCATGCATGGCTTTCAATGGCACTGGGTCACTTGTGTTTATTGATGACATAACAGCAGACAAGAGTAGCCGGATGAATTCTGAAGTGTACCGGGATATACTTTCAGCCCAGATTCAGCCAAATGCCGCAAAGTTGATCGGACGGCGCTTCATAGTACAGATGGACAATGACCCCAAGCATACAGCCAAAGCTACCCAGGAGTTCATGAGTGCAAAAAAGTGGAACATTCTGCAATGGCCAAGTCAATCACCAGATCTTAACCCAATTGAGCATGCATTTCACTTGCTCAAATCCAGACTTAAGACGGAAAGACCCACAAACAAGCAAGACCTGAAGGCTGCGGCTGTAAAGGCCTGGCAAAGCATTAAGAAGGAGGAAACCCAGCGTTTGGTGATGTCCATGGGTTCCAGACTTAAGGCAGTGATTGCCTCCAAAGGATTCGCAACAAAATATTGAAAATAAAAATATTTTGTTTGGGTTTGGTTTAGTTGTCCAATTACTTTTGACCTCCTAAAATGTGGAGTGTTTGTAAAGAAATGTGTACAATTCCTACAATTTCTATCAGATATTTTTGTTCAAACCTTCAAATTAAACGTTACAATCTGCACTTGAATTCTGTTGTAGAGGTTTCATTTCAAATCCAATGTGGTGGCATGCAGAGCCCAACTCGCGAAAATTGTGTCACTGTCCAAATATTTCTGGACCTAACTGTATTTATGAGCTCTGTATAACAGCTAGATCTGCAGCAGAGAAAACATTGATTTTATCAAAATGACAACAAACAGCTCAGTAAGTGACACATCACTGGAATCAGGGTCTCTGTCTCTACATTATGCTACTCTCAGATGAGGTAGCAAATACCTGCTGACAGATTCCCTTTAATCATATGCAGGCTTCAGGGCTTGTAAAAAAAGAAAGCACTAACACACTGAAACAGATCCTGTACTATTCTCAGTTGGACACAATTTGGGCACAATTTTAGGAAATGTTCACATAATGCGCTTCCGCAACACAACCATCGGCAGGGGTGAATGAGCGCACACGTTTGCAGAACAAGAGTTGTGGGTAGTAGACACCACAAATACAATAATATATAAAGATAAAGGGCTGCTACAACAAAACTATGCAAGATAATTGGACTAAATAGAAGAAAAATGAAAAGCTGCACAGTAAACATAAGTGCACATCCAGATATAATAAAAATAAAAAAACGTAATTTTATTGATCATCAAAAAATAGTACTGGCAAATAAACAATTTATTAAAAAAGCCATATAAATGACAAGTAAGGTAAGGATATAAAAATCCAAAATAATCCCCAGAACACCAGGTATACAGTATTTGCAATAAGATTGATAATGTTCCCGATAATAGAACACGTGTGGAAAAAAATAGTAAATGAATAAATGATTACCGTAAATAAATAATAAATAGTAAAAACATATACATGTTATAATTAATGGTATTAGTGAATCTATGCAAGAACAATAAGAAAAATGCATAGAATAACTTGTAGATAAAACCTCAATGTATAAATACCAACATAGAAGACTCAGGGAACATACAGGTATGCAAAAAGATGCCTGATGACAAGAACCTGGACCCTACTAGTGTCGCTACCTGCCTGGTGACAAGAACGTGGACACAACTAGTGTCGCTACCTGCCTGATGACAAGAACCTGGACCCTACTAGTGTCGTAGCCTGCCTGGTGACAAGATCCTGGACCCTACTAGTGTCGCTACCTGCTTGGTGACAAGATCCTGGACCCTACTAGTGTCGCTACCTGCTTGGTGACAAGATCCTGGACACAATTAGTGTTGCTACCTGCCTGGTGACAAGAACGTGGACACAACTAGTGTCGCTACCTGCCTGGTGACAAGAACCTAGACCCTACTAGTGTCACTACCTGCCTGGTGACAAGATCATGGACACAACTAGCGTCGCTACCTGCCTGGTGACAAGATCCTGGACCTAACCAGCTTCGCAACCTGCCTGGTGACAAGAACCTGGACATAACTCATGTCACTACCTGCCTGGTGGCAAGAACTTAGATCCAACTCGTGTCGCTACCTGTCTGGTGAAAAGAACCAGGACCCAACTCATATCGCTACCTGTCTGGTGACAAGAACCTGGACCCAACTAGTGTCGCTACCTGCCTGGGGACAAGAACCTGGACAATACTAGTGTTACTACCTGCCTGGTGACAATGCCTGGTGACAAGAACCTGGACTGAACTTGTGTCGCTACCTGCCTGGTGACAAAAACCTGGACCCAACTAGTGTTACTACCTGTGTGGGACACGAACCAGGACCCAACTCGTGTTGCTACCTGCCTGGTGACAAGAACCAGGACCCAACTCGCATCGCTACCTGCCTGGTGGCAAGAACCTGGACCCTACTAGTGTCACTACCTGCCTGGTGACAAGATCCTGGACACAACTAGCGTCGCTACCTGCCTGGTGACAAGATCCTGGACCCAACTTTTGTCGCTACCTGCCTGGTGGCAAGAACCTGGACCCTACTAGCGTCGCTACCTGCCTGGTGACAAGATCCTGGACCCAACTTTTGTCGCTACCTGCCTGGTGACAAGATCCTGGACGCAACTCGTGTCACTACCTGTCTGGTGACAAGAACCTGGAAACAACTAGTGTTGCTACCTGCCAGGTGACAAGATCCTGGACACAACTAGTGTTCATACCTGCCTGGTGACAAGATCCTGGACGCAACTCGTGTCACTACCTGTCTGGTGACAAGAACCTGGAAACAACTAGTGTCACTACCTGTCTGGTGACAAGAACCTGGAAACAACTAGTGTCACTACCTGCCTGGTGACAAGATCCTGGACCCTACTAGTGTCGCTACCTGCCTGATGACAAGATCCTGGACCCTACTAGTGTCGCTACCTGCCTAGTGACAAGATCCTGGACACAACTAGTGTTCATACCTGCCTGGTGACAAGATCCTGGATGCAACTCGTGTCACTACCTGTCTGGTGACAAGAACCTGGAAACAACTAGTGTTGCTACCTGCCAGGTGACAAGAACCAGGACCCAACCCGTATCGCTACCTGTCTGGTGACAAGAACCTGGACCCAACTAGTGTCGCTACCTGCCTGGGGACAAGAACCTGGACTCTACTAGTGTCACTACCTGCCTGCTGACAAGAACCTGGACCCAACTAGTGTCACTATCTGCCTGGTGACAAGAACCTGGACCCAACTTTTGTCGCTACCTGCCTGGTGACAAGAATGATGTTTGTTTGTATAATGAAGAATAAAGAATTTAATGTTTCATGAGAATTTGGGTGATTTTAATTTTTTGGAAGTTCTGCCTGGTGACAAGAGCCTGGACCCAACTTGTGAAGAGTAAGCAATACCATGCTCGGTAGTGCTTGCTCATCACCAGTCGCTACCTCACATAGCTTCCTCAGGGGTCAGGTTTGCAGGTAACACTTAAGCGATACTGCAAACTACTGGGTTCATTGTTGGTCGCAGGTATGTGTGGAAAGCATTGATGTTTTGTTTGAATGCAAATGATCTAATATATAAAGCTGAGTGTATATGTGTGTGTGTATGTATGTAGGTGTGTATGTCCGCTAAAGGAATCCGCACCATCGCATTTACAATCACAAAATTTTGCACAGACACCCCATGTGACTCAAGGAACGTCATAGACTATGTTTTGACGGGAAAATTGAACCCTGCACTTTACAGTTACTCTCCAAAATAATCTCCCTCCATTAAAGTCAATGGAGCTGCGAGCTACAGGTCATTAATAGCAGCTGTGATTGGTTGCTATAGGAACAAAATAAATTGTTAGTATAAGAAGCTTATGTGTGAGGTAATATGATGTGGGTGGGTAGATTGATGGAGAGAGACAGAAAGAGACAGACAGACAGACAGGGACAAACAGACAGGGAAAGAGACAGAGAGAGACAGACAGTCAAAGAGACAGAGGCAGACAGAGAGACAGACAGACAGAGAGACAGACAGGGAAAGAGACAGACAGGGAAAGAGACAGACAGGGAAAGAGACAGACAGGGAAAGAGACAGACAGGGAAAGAGACAGACAGGGAAAGAGACAAAAACAGGGAAATAGATAAAAACAGGAAAAGACACAAAAACAGGGAAAGAGACAAGGAAAAAGACAGGTAAAGAGATTGAGACAGAGCAAGAGACAGAGACAAGGAAAGAGACAGAGACAAGGAAAAAGACAGAGACAGACGGGAAAATAAACAGACGGGAAAAGAGACAGATGTGGAAAGAGACAGACGGGAAAAGAGACAGACTGGGACAGAGACAGACGGGGCAAGAGACAGACCTGGAATGAAACTGATTGGGAAAGAGACAGACAGACAGAGAGAGACAAAGAGAGACAGACAGAGACAGACACACACACAGAGACAGAGACAGACACAGAGATTGAGAGAAACAAAGAGAGACAGAGACAGACACAGAGACAAACACAGAGACAGACACAGAGACAGTTACTATCCCGGACAACGCTCATCTACTAAAGCTGGTATATTTATATATACTGTATATATATATATATATATATATATATATATACACATTAAATATATATATATATATATATATATATACACACACACAAAAGGAAAAATAGACTTTGAAAAGTTGAGAAGTTGAAACAAATGTGGCGCCCCTGACCTGGTCAGGCACCACTGAGTACTGCACCCATGCTGGGGACAGTACAATACAGGTAATCCAGAAGGCTGACCGAGGTGTGACTACACAGGCGCATAGTGATCAGGTCTCACACATGTACCTTTGAGAGGACCCCTGGGGATCCCAGGAGGGGGAAAAGCCTTCACCTCCACTGGAATAGTGGAGGGGGCCAAAAGCCTCCATCTCCTCTCAAGGGGTGTGGTAAGAGAGTCTGGTTGCTAGGTGGCGTAGGCAGGCACAAAAGGGAAAAGAGAAGGAGGAGTAAACAGTCTGCAGCAGAGTGTGGAGGAGTGAGGAGCAGGAAAGTGAAGCTCTGACAGGAGCAGCAGTGAAGGTCCCAGATGTGAGCCGGTTCAGAGCAGAGTCCAGGGAGCTCCGAGGAGAGCTGACCCCTTCCCCTGGGCTGCTGTAGTCTGACAGCGTCCGCGCAGTGGCTACCGACGGGGGAGAACGGTCAACTAGGAGTGCTACCCGAAACCCATCTCAGCTAGAGAGAGAGCACGGAGTGGGAAGTAAGGAGACTGCTAGGAAGTACCAGGCCCAAACGGGCGGCAGATCCCGAAGCGGAGATAGATCCAGCTTTCTTTTGCTAAACCTGCCGGTGTGGGGCTCTCAAAGCCCACGCCACAACACCACAAAAGCCGCAGCCACGTAGCCACAGATAGGGCCCATAGGTCACAGGAGGCAAGTAGCTGGAGTGGCCTGGTCCAGGCGACAAGCAAACGGCAAACGAAGGGGAGAGAGGCTGCAGCATCTTCCCTGGGTGACCCCCATAGGGACTAAAAGTCGGGGTCACCCCAAACCAAAAAGGGCTAAGGAAGGCGAGTTGGTAGTCACCATCAGAAGTCAGCCTGAAGGATACCTGGTTCCAGTCTGGTTAATCCCAGCTACGCCCGGGTTACTCACCCTGCCATCAACTGTGAGTAAAACCCCTGAAAGACATCCTGCTTGTGTGGAGTTATTCTGCGCCTTGTAGTTCTACACATCTACACAGGGCCCTGGGGCTTGCCTCACTCTCAGGAGGCTACTACACCCGACTGCACCCACCATCAGCCCCAGGCATCCCTTAACCTGCAGTGGCGGTCCCCACTGACCGCAATTCTGAGAGTGGCGTCACGACAAATAGAAGATTTCCTACCAGTGACAAGATCCAGCCGAGTGGAGTCCCTGAAGGTAATGCACCAACACAACACCTGTGGGGCTTCACATCTGGCGTCACGAACAGGATAAGGACTAGACCTGTTCAGACAGGTGACCATGTGCCTGGGCGGTCCGCTTGAAAAATTGGAAGCGCCGCCATATTGCCACCATGAAAAGCGCGCTGAAAAACAACAGCAGCCCGCGCTGGGAGAAGTTACCGCCCACGAAGAGGTGTGGCTACCCAGAGATCCCCTGCAGAGTTCTGACCTCGCTTGTGAAGAGAGCGGAAGCGTCCAGAGACGGCGGAACGGAAAAGAAGCCAGCAGCTTGTTGTTAGAGAAAATGGCGTCTGAATGCAGAGACCCAGAGCCAGGCTCCGCTGCCTTGTGGTGTCGGGAGCTCGCCGAGTTCTGCGATCAACTGGAGGCCAGGGTCGGAAGGCTGATCAGAGAGGGACGGACGGAGTTTCTGTGGATGACCGCGGCGGTTCAGGCCTATGAGGGGAGAGCCGCGCGCCGAGTGCCAGACCGGGCGGTGACGACTCAGACCCCGATGCTGCCACCGATGGGTGAGTCCAGTGATGCCCCTGCCAGCGCGAGTGCCCCGATCCCTGCTGCCACGTCCGCGGTCCCTGAAGAGGCGTCCGGCGCGGCGACGCTGAAGCAGGCCGCAGCCACGCCAGGTGCAGCCCGCCAAGCTCAGGCCGCCGCAGCGATGCCCTGCTCGGCCCACCAAGACCCGGTCCCTGCAGCAACGCCCAGTCCGGTCCGCAGAGAACCGGCTGCCACCGCGACCCTCATCCATGCCGCGGGTGTGACGCTGACCCAGGCCGCCGCCATGCTAGGCCCGGCCCGCCGAGACCCCACCGCAGCAGCAACGCTCGTCCGCGCCGCAAGTGAGGTGCTGAACCAGGCCGCAGCCCCGCCAGGTGCGGCCCGCCAAGCTCCGATCGCTGCAGCGACGCCCAGCCCAGCCTGCACCGATCCCATCGCGACAGCGACGCCGATCCAGGCCGCCGCCATGCAGGGCGCGGCCCGCCAAGATAAGATTGCATCACTATTTACCCCGGCCTGCAAGGCCAGAGCAGACACCGCTCCCCAGTCCAAGGAGGTCCCGGCTAGGAAGCCCACGCTGGGGGAGGACCCCGCATACTGGCAGCTGAAGGCTGACCTGGAGGCCAAGTTCCCACAGGAGATGGTGGATCAGTACATGCTCCCTCCGCACACCCCCAAGAGGATTCCGACAACTCCTGCAGCAACCACGCCAAAGAGTTCCCCGTCTGGGTCTGCTGAAGAAAGCCCATCCCCAGCACTGCCACCGAAGGAGTGCTCAGAAGAACTAAGGGGGAGAGGAGGCCAGGAGGCTGAGGAGCTGATCCCGGAGATACCAGCAGTGGATCCATGCCCAGAGCCAGAGATGTTGCCATACTCCCGCTGGGATGAAGAAGACCTGACACCGTCTGCTGAAGAAGATCTACCCAAAAGCCTCGCCTGGGAGCTTGTAAGCTGTACCTCGCAGAATCCAGCCCGCAAGACACGGCGCCGTAGCAGAACCCAGTTTTCCCCTGCACCGCCATCCCCAGAGCAGAGAGAAGTCACGGCCCGAGACTTAGAAGAAAAACGGTTCCTGAGAAGAGCCAAAGCACAGGTCAGAGGACCCCTTTGTAGAGGAATTGTGGAAGACTTTAACTTGAAGAGCGGATACGGCTTTATAGTGGCATCAGGTATGAAAGAGGGCATTTTTGTCAATAGACGAGACGTCAGAGCTAATTTGCCCAGAGGACATCCTGGAAGGAACCTGCGTACAGGAGACTCCGTACAGTTTACCATGCATCAAGGAGAAAGAGGCTGGTATGCGCTAGACGTAACACCATGTCCTACAGAAAAAGAAACAGATACAGAGGAAAGAAAAGAAAAGGAACCCATTGATGACCAAGATGGAGAAACCAACAGGTGCCGCAGCCCTACAGGCCCAAGCCCTGGTGAAGAGGAATCTGCCTAAAGTAAGAAGTACAGCAGTTGAAAAGTTAAAGTTTTGACCAGTTTGAAGTTTGCAACGTTTTACAAGTTTAAGCAATGTGCCCACATAAACTGATGTGAGAAATAAACCTTAAGGCTATGAACTGGCTATAGCCACAAACTCTCGCAGTGTAAATAGTTACACCAGAGGGCACCACCACCACCAGAGTCAGCCTGTTTAGGGGCTTGGCTCGTCTGCAACCAGGGAGCACGTCCGTATATAGGGCCTTGGCTCACCTGCAACCAGAGAGCATGCCTGTTTATGGGGCCTGGCTCTCCACCACAAAGAGGGTACCTGGTCAGCACCAACTGTGAAAGCCGCCTCTGCATCCTGCCAGAAGAGGCTGAAGGCGCGGCTCCACCAGGCCAGGTATACCCTGAAGACCACCAGACCATGAAAGCCGCCTCTACATCCTGCCAGAAGTGGCTGAAGGCGTGGCCAACGTGAGAGGGTTTTGGGTGGGTTAACGGACTTGTGGGTGGAGGGTGGTGATGTATGGTACCTGGTGCTTTTAAAAAAATGTTTTACATGTTTTAATGTTTTATGCATTTTAAAATGTTGTCTTGCAGCCCGAGGACGTGCTGGTGATAACTAAGGGGGAATGTGGCGCCCCTGACCTGGTCAGGCACCACTGAGTACTGCACCCATGCTGGGGACAGTACAATACAGGTAATCCAGAAGGCTGACCGAGGTGTGACTACACAGGCGCATAGTGATCAGGTCTCACACATGTACCTTTGAGAGGACCCCTGGGGATCCCAGGAGGGGGAAAAGCCTTCACCTCCACTGGAATAGTGGAGGGGGCCAAAAGCCTCCATCTCCTCTCAAGGAGTGTGGTAAGAGAGTCTGGTTGCTAGGTGGCGTTGGCAGGCACAAAAGGGAAAAGAGAAGGAGGAGTAAACAGTCTGCAGCAGAGTGTGGAGGAGTGAGGAGCAGGAAAGTGAAGCTCTGACAGGAGCAGCAGTGAAGGTCCCAGATGTGAGCCGGTTCAGAGCAGAGTCCAGGGAGCTCCGAGGAGAGCTGACCCCTTCCCCTGGGCTGCTGTAGTCTGACAGCGTCCGCGCAGTGGCTACCGACGGGGGAGAACGGTCAACTAGGAGTGCTACCCGAAACCCATCTCAGCTAGAGAGAGAGCACGGAGTGGGAAGTAAGGAGACTGCTAGGGAGTACCAGGCCCAAACGGGCGGCAGATCCCGAAGCGGAGATAGATCCAGCTTTCTTTTGCTAAACCTGCCGGTGTGGGGCTCTCAAAGCCCACGCCACAACACCACAAAAGCCGCAGCCACGTAGCCACAGATAGGGCCCATAGGTCACAGGAGGCAAGTAGCTGGAGTGGCCTGGTCCAGGCGACAAGCAAACGGCAAACGAAGGGGAGAGAGGCTGCAGCATCTTCCCTGGGTGACCCCCATAGGGACTAAAAGTCGGGGTCACCCCAAACCAAAAAGGGCTAAGGAAGGCGAGTTGGTAGTCACCATCAGAAGTCAGCCTGAAGGATACCTGGTTCCAGTCTGGTTAATCCCAGCTACGCCCGGGTTACTCACCCTGCCATCAACTGTGAGTAAAACCCCTGAAAGACATCCTGCTTGTGTGGAGTTATTCTGCGCCTTGTAGTTCTACACATCTACACAGGGCCCTGGGGCTTGCCTCACTCTCAGGAGGCTACTACACCCGACTGCACCCACCATCAGCCCCAGGCATCCCTTAACCTGCAGTGGCGGTCCCCACTGACCGCAATTCTGAGAGTGGCGTCACGACAAATAGAAGATTTCCTACCAGTGACAAGATCCAGCCGAGTGGAGTCCCTGAAGGTAATGCACCGACACAACACCTGTGGGGCTTCACACAAGCATACTCAAAAACTTCCAGGTTATCCGGATGAGCATAGTTTGGATGCAATAAGTTGAAACTGGGCTTGGCGACCAAACTATTGGTAAGTTTAATGGCAAAATCTATCTCTTGGTCATGTACAATAAAACTATGAACGAAGCTACACATGGAAGTCATCCTGTGACCCCAAACATTCACTTACCTATAGGGTTACAAGATCTAGGATGTATAGTTCAACAATATATGTGTCAATGAGAAGATATTGGGGCAACCTGTGTAGCCATACAGGTGCCTAAGAGGTAAAGGGGCCACTACCACCTCCAATGCAGTACGCAGCTTCTGTCATAGACAGGACCGACTGCAGAGGGCCCATAGCCACTTGCACAAAGCTCCTGTTCTGTCAGGGTCCGCCACTGGGTCAATGCCACATTCGATTTTCCAATGCACTACACAGACAGGACACCGATATCAGGTCTCAAGATTACTCACCGTCATCCACAGCCAGGATCTCCACAATATACTTGCTGCTCATCACATAATTGGACTCTCTGTCCAGTTCTCCTTTGGTGGTGATGACTCCAGTGTCTTCGTGTACAGAGAGCCAGTCTGCGCTGTCATTGGCTAAAAAGTACCTGGAAGAATCACATATTCAGTAACCTCCAAGGTCAAGCATGATAATCTGAGTCCTGGAAAACCCATTTAAATACCTACTTGATTTTATTGGCTGCAACTATATCGGGGTCTTTGGCCTCTAATGTCACCAGCACAGTGCCTGGTTTAATATAGTGTTCCTCCGAAGTGACCAGTATGGTCTGAGGTTTAAATATCGGAGCATCATTCCGATCTATGACATCTACTAAGATTGAGGTCTTCTCTTTGGCGAGCCGTGGTTGAATTTTGCCGGCGTCTACATCCCATAGTCCTGTTGTTTGCTTCTTTACGATTTTGCAGGTATAAATTGGTTCTTCATTTTCAACTGAAATCATGAGATTGCTCGTGGTGCTTTCTTCATAATCCAAGGGCTGTGGATACAAAAATATCAACATACACTGACTGTCAGAAAAATGGAGTCCTAAGGCTGCATTCACACATTCGTGTGGATATTATTACTATCCTAGAGAAACGAAATTATTTTTTGCTCAGATGTCACCTTAGATACTTCTGGGGTTTTTTTTTTTTTTTGTTTTTTGTATCCCTCTTTTTTTCTGAAGCATGTAGCTTTTGCCTGAACATTTATAATTGTTCAGTTAAAAACTGATCAAACTTGATTGGAAAGTGAAGTTCTGTGTTTCATCCATTTTGTATAGATCCCCATAGACTTTAATGGCCGAATATGATCTTCAAAATGGATGAAAGGACATTCTCTGAGATTCACAGGCCGGAGAGAAGGATTTCTACTGATGTGAGTATGGATCAATGACAATCTATGAGTCCATGTCACATGATGCTTAAAGGGAATCTGTCAGCAGGTTTTTGTTATCTAAACTGACAGCAGCAACATGTAGGGATAGAGACCTTGATTTCAGCGATATATCACTTAGTTTACTGGGTGCAGCAGTTATGATTAGAATCACAATTTTCTCTGCTGCAGATCAGTTGTTAACCCCTCAGACACTACAGTTTTCTGTATATGTAGCACCCATGGGGCAAGGGGTTAACTTTACTCGTCACCGGGCCAGTGATTTTGGGTCTGGAGATGTTACGGGTGGCTCTTACCCGGCTTCATGGCCCCAAGGTGTACAATAAAATGAAAGGATGATGACATAATGATGATGATGATGATGATGAGGAGGATGTTGGGAGTTGTCTCGTGACGCCACCTGTGGTATGCGACCAGGGATTAGCTGCGTTCACAGTCCTCTGGGGTGGATGGTGTAGCAGCTAAGGTAGTTTAGTTTCCCGCAGGCGATGCTAGGCTCCAGGGAGGATGATGGAGGTAGTAGTGGCCGTTGGTGCCGAAGTGCGGGGCGCCGGCAATTAAGGACAGACACGGCAGTTGCGGTTCCAGGTCTTTACTCACTGTCCTTTGGTACCGATCTCTGCCGTGATGGGCTCCAGCCGATCCCGGATAAGTTAGAGGTAGCCACCGGTACTTGAAAATGTCCTTTCTCAAGGGGTGCCCCTCCAGAAGTGAGGAACCCGGGCTGAGCTTTCCGCTCCAAGCCTAAGGCTCCTTGAAGAAAAAGAAGGAAGAAGGTGGTGTCGTGCTGCCAGAACTGAAGTCCCGACTTGACTGAAGATTGTGTGATGGTTGCTCCTACTTCCACCCCAAGTGGTACCTGCCCCCCCAGGTGGTTGTCCTAGTGACCGAGAAAGTCCCATGCATCGTGATGACCACCCCCCAGCCTACCCTAGTCTATGGCCAGTGAGAAGGTACCTAAGCTGTATGTAAGGTGAAATGTGGAAACACCGGTGGTTAATGTGACGCCCTGGCCTATCAGGGCGCCACAAGGGTGCTTCTGCATGGTACCCGCTCCTCCTTGGTTACGGGTCCTGTCAATTTGGTGTTGCTACCAACAGATATACTTAAATCCTGAGGAACACTCTGCACCACACCCACCAAACACCCATTGGGCAGCCTAAAGGGAATATTGCCACCCAGATGGAGGGATGGAAGAGGGAGGGCAGAGATGTCAGTTGAGTAGTAGTTGAGCAGTGAGACAGCGGTGACAGGACAGGTCACGCTGTGGAGCTGGGCTCCTGTACCCGTCCAAGGTGCAAGAGAGCAGGCCGGCTGCCTTGTACTACAACCGGGCAGGGGCCAGGGCATGACGGGGTACGCGGACCCTAGGCCTGGAAGAAGCTTTACACAGCCCAGTAATTCACCCAACGGGAACGGAGTCTTCAGGAACCGTTCCTCACCCACTCCAGAATCGGGGTACTAGCGCAACAAGGGGGATTGGACTTCCCACAACTGTCCAGAAAATCCCAAGCGTGAACCCTGAGAGCAAGCTCACCCTGCTAGCCACGCAGGTGAGCGGGACCCGAATAGCTTAATGTGAAAGGGATCCATACGTAGGACACACAGTGCCAAGGGACAAGGTTTTAGACCAACCAGCAACACCAAATGGGCACGGACCCAGCGTGCTTGACCAACAGAGACAGAGCATTCAAGAGTTTGGTTTACCTGGTGTCGGCGTCAGTGACTTTGGACTGTTGGAGTACCCGATATCCCTTCACCCCCAACAGGTTCCCCACTCCATCCATCACCGAGTCCCGGGACACCACTCTCCCTGCCCACGGAGGTGTTAACATCTCGAGCTGCCACACCATCGTCCCCGGGCTCCCCCTAAACGACAGCGGTGGTCCCTCACATTACCACACACCGTGGGTGGCGTTACGAACATTATCCCATTCACCAGCCAAAACAATTTTCCCTTTTTATTCCGGGTAGCCGCACGCCCCCGCCTCGGATCCGGAGACCCCTCGAGCCACTGTGGATCCGGGTCCGAGCAGCCCGTCGGCTGTCGCGGGGGCAGCACACCTTAGGAAAACTTGGCGTCATGAACAGGATGCGAGCAGGACCCACTAACCTGGGTGACGTGTGCCTTGAGAAGTGAAAATCGCAATCCAAAATCACGTTTTCTGCGTCGTCCGCCATTTTTCCGCTGTTTTCGCGCCAAAAACGCCTCTTCTTAGAAAAGGGCGAGAAGCCGAAGCCCCGCCCTTCGTCTTCAGCCTGAAACAGGAACCGGAAGTTCCCAGAGGGCCACAGCGTGCGAAAGAGTGCTGGGAGAAAACCGAGGGGGCGTGCCGGAATGTAGTGAAAGCGGAAAAGAAGCAGGGACGCCAGGACTCTGCCTTACTGTTCCTGGACAATGCAGAGGCAAGATGGCGGAGCTGGTCACCGGAACGTGCTGTTCCCGGGACCGCGACCTGGATTGAAGAGGAAACCGAGCAACTGTGCAGGAGAATGCGGACGCAGTTCCTGTTCATACTAAACCACTGGAGGGAAGAGATGAGGAGCCTGGCGGTGGCGGTGCGAGCTCGTGAGATTGAAATCCCACGTAAAGAAAGGGTAAGCGGTTACCCAGTCCCTATTGATTACCCTAACCCGGCCATGGCAGCTGAGGGATCCGGTCCGCCCCCGCTTGCGGCAACCACTCCACTGTCACCTACCCTGTCCTCGGCGGACGCCGAGCTGCCATTATCCATCCCGGCAGCAGAACCTGCAGTCTGTTTTTTGAAGCTCCAGCAACAGCCCCAAGGTCCGTCATCATCCCGGCCATGACAGCGGTCGTCTGGACACTGCCCAGACCAGACCCGGCTGCATCACCGGGCCCGTCCTTAGAGGTGGTGCACCCGGACCCTGCAACCCTGGCTGTGGAGCAGTCGGGCCCACTACTTCCAGCAACGGGAGTGGAACCTTTCAATCCTCCGGTTCCATTACCGCGCGGCATCCCAACGGCTGTTGGGGCTGCAGTAGTACCTTCAAAGCCCGAGCCAGTCAGGGAGCCGAGGCCGGACACCGGTGCCTCCTGCTGGGAACGACAACAACAACCACTGAAACCGACAACGACCCAGGCAGAGCAATGGCAGCAAGAGATCATTGCCCGCACCCAGCGAGAGAAAGATTACCTAAGGAAATCTACATTCCGTACCCGAGGTCCGATAAGAAGAGGCATGGTCCACAGTTATGATCCCGAAAAGGGGGGGTGGTTCTTGTCAGAAGCTTGTCTGGCCGACGGGGTGTTTGTTACCAGAAGTGATGTGGAACAACACCTCCCGAGAGATCACCCTGGCCGCAACCTTGAGCCTGGGGAGATGGTCAGCTACACCCGGCACTGGGGCGAGCGGGGCTGGTATGCCCTCTACGTGAAACAGGTCACAGTAGTGAATGAGCGGATCGTGCCGGCCGCTGCTGTCGGTTACCGGTTCCCCAAGGAGCTGGACCAGTAACGAATGTTGATATAGCCAAAAATGTGATACCGTAAAATTGTTAGGTATCTGTGTTTTCCGTTTGTTATTTTCCACAGTTTGTTATTTTCCATATAGAAAATGTTAGAAAATGAGAGAATTAATGAAAAGCTAATTGCATGGGAAAGTAAAAAACTCAGAAAATAAATTTTTGACTGGTATCCTATATTGACGTTGTGTCAGAAAAAATACCTACTGTAATTCCTTCAAATAAACTACATTAAAAAATTGTCTTTATTCATATACATTAAAAAGAGTTTTTTTAGACCAGGACAAACAAAAACACCAACACAAATAGTGAATAGTTAAAAAAGCTGTCTAGACCACTTCACTTGAGACAGTTGAGAGGTAGAGATGGAAGACTCAAAGTACTTCCAGCCAAAATGTACGTCAATATTTTTGGGAGGGGCGAGTGGGAAAATAAACCTGTCCTTAATCTTCCCCTCACAAGAGATGTTCCTGCCTGTCAATGGAGAACATCCTCACTTAACCGATGCCCCCATTCCTCAGCGGCTCACCCTTATATGACCCTTCTCTATCCCTCTCAAATAATCAAAAAGCGTCTCTCTATTGGTAAAGACCACCTATGTCTCTGGCACCCAAATAAATACAATGGATATACAAGTTTACAATATTTTTCAAAAAGGGCTTTCCCTCAATGATCTCACTCCTGCCTGACAATGGAGTACACCCTTATTTTTACGGTGCCCCCATTCCTCGGCGGCTTACCCTAAAGAAGCCCTATAATCCTGGTTATCAATTATCAGATGTCAATCAAATGATCTTATTTTTCAAAAAATTATACTATTTTACAGCAATAGGGCTTTCCACTTATCTGTAAATCTGTATCATATGGTGCCTAGAGAATGTCCATAAATTTTCTCGTCATAGAATCCTTGTGATCTCATTTCATCTTTTTTTTTGTCACACCACTCTGATCCCTGGAGACCAAAACATCTGAGGCTATTATGCCTTTTTGAAAAATGAAAATCTCCTGATGAGCTCCGTTGTCTACTTATATGGAGTGAAACGCGTTGAGATAAGATGAGATCCTAAAAAGATGAAATGAGATCACAAGGATTCTATGATGAGAAAATTTATGGACGTTCTCTAGGCATACATCTCTGCCCTTCCTCTTCCATCCCTCCATCTGGGTGGCCCTATTTCCCTCAGGCTGCCCAATGGGTGTTTGGTGGGTGTGGTGCAGAGTGTTCCTCAGGATTTAAGTATACCTATTGGTAGCAACACCAAATTGACAGGACCCGTAACCAAGGAGGAGCGGGTACCATGTAGAAGGGCAGGTTGCATGGCACCCTTGGGATGACCTGATAGGTAAGGGCGTCACATTCCCCCTTGGTTAAACGTAGCTCGTCCGCAAGCTATAAAACACCAAGCATTTATTTTTTTTTTCAAGGAGGAAAAAAGGTTAACATAAAACATTTAACAGGTTCATCCCACATTAGGGAGGTGCTTATACTTTAACCGTTACTAACTTTAGAGTTTGTCTGCCACAGGGAATGCCACCGGTTTTAGTGGCAGCAGGGACCCAACTTTCCACGTTGCGGTACCTCCCTGCGACAGTCCAGTCCCAACGTCCCAGATCCCTACAACCCCCCACCCAAACAACCTGGTTCCCCTGGAAACCTAGATGGGTCCTTGGGCCGGGTTGAGGTCCCGGGGTATGCCAGACGACTCTGGTAGGCACAACAGGTGCAGTTTTTTTTACAAGACACAAGTTTGTGTAGGTCACGCCAGTCCTGTGACCGTGGTCCATTTTTAATTTACTGTTAAAACCGTGAAAGTCTTTGTGAACATAACACGAGTCCCTGTACCGTAGTACAACTGCTGTCAATCTAGGAGAAAATCAGGTTACTTTTACTACCTTGTACTACAACCGGGCAGGGGCCAGGGCACGACAGGGTACGCAGACCCTAGACTGGGAAGAAGCTTCACGCATCACAGTAATTCACCCGACGGGAACAGAGTCTTCAGGAACCGTTCCCCACCCACTCCAGAATCGGGGTACTAGCGCAACGAGGGGGATAGGACTTCCCACAACCGTCCAGAAAATCCCAAGCGTGAACCCTGAGAGCAAGCTCACCCTGCTAGCCACGCAGGTGAGTGGGACCCGAATAGCTTTATGTGATAGGGATCCATACGTAGGACACACAGTGCCAAGGAACAAGGCTTCAGACCAACCAGCAACACCAAAGGGGCACGGACCCAGCGTGCTCGAATAACAGAGACAGAGAATTCAAGAGCTTGGTTTACCTGGTGTTGGCATCAGTGACTATGGACTGTGTGAGTACCCGATATCCCTTCACCCCCGACGGGTTCCCCACTCCATCCATCAACGAGTCCCGGGACACCACTCCCCCTGCCCACGGAGGGGTTAATATCTCGAGCTGCTGCACCATCGTCCCCGGGCTCCCCCCTAAACGGCAGCGGTGGTCCCTCACGTTACCACACACCGTGGGTGGCGTCACGAACATTATCCCATTCACCACCCAAAACAATTCCCCCTTTTTATTCCGGGTAGCCGCGTGACCCCGCCTCGGATCCGGAGACCCCTCGAGCCACTGTGGATCCGGGTCCGAGCAGCCCGTCAGCTGTCACGGGGCGGAACATTAACCCCCTCCTTACCCGAGATTAATAAATGCACCTTAAGTGAGGTGCAGTAGCCTGTGGCGACTGAAACCTCAGGGGCGCCACATATGCACTGCATAGTTACAGAGAGCTGCTAATAAGTGGTGAAGGTGTGGTTGGACTACTCTGTATGAGGAAGCTTGTTCTGTAGTGATAATCTCCTGTTGATAAAACTCTTATTGTATTGAAACAAAAAAAAAACACAGCCTAGTAAGTGACACCGCTGTAGTCAGGCTCTACTCCACTACATTATGTTGTTCTCAGATGGCATAGCAATAACCTGTGACAGATTCCCTTTAAAGTCAGGTTTGGACAAGAGTATGACATTGTTTTCCAGCAAACTCAAATTGTCATCCATATTGTCATCTACATGCCATTCATGTGTCCATTTTTTACATTGCCATCAAATTTTAAATATATACATTTTAAAATGTACATGATAAAATAGTTTCCTAGGTTAATAATGGCAATGTATCTGTAAAAATGGGATTCTGCAAAGATGATTCATATGGAGCCCGATTTTTTGCGCACCCATAGACTTGTATATGCAATTCTCACCCAATACTCGGAAGAGCATAGTGAATGATGCAAATTTTTCACACTCAGACACTCAGTCAAATGTCATCTGAACAGCCGTATTGCAGATGAACATATACAGACATGTGATGAAGGAGTTTAAGTCAGATTGTAAACTGATCAATGTTAATCAACAGGGCTGTTCAGATGAACGCCTGTACTGTATCCGATTTTTACAGATATCTTGCCACTAGTAAAACCAAGGACAGTGCACTTGATCATGTACGTTTTAACCTGTTGATGTATAAATATGGATACCACAAGGTTGTAAAAAACAGACACACAGATGAAAATTGCGAGTTTTCTACATAGAAATTAGACGATTTTTCAAATGTTTGTCTGATCCCAACCTAAATCTAGGTAAAGACTGAGAACCTAGGCTAGGAGAGCACTCATTCCCTTCAAAGCTGTGTCGGGATGGAGAGGCAATTTCATTGACAATTCCAAAAAATAAGGTTTTACTAGGTTTGAAACCAAGGTAGACAAGTTGGTGTAACAATAATACCACAGGATCTACAATGGATTGTCTCATTTGTTTTCTTTTGCTGGGTCACCAGGACTGTATTATAGGGAGGGCAAAATGAGTCCTCAACCCCTTGAGGTAGGAGAGGGCTTTCATCAGGTCCCTGTAACGCTGGCATCTCTGCATAGCTACTCAACCTCCTCCCTGCAGGGGAGCTGATATACTCACCACCCTGCAAGCTCTCCTACATGAGTGCCAGCTCCCGTCGCGGTACCCAGATCCCAGGGCCTGCAAAGGTCTTTTGATAACCTACTTAGTGTGCGTGTGAGCAATCGCCGCATCTTAAAGGACAGCATGCACGTTTTGTAAGTGTCCTCAACCTGTGGCTGAGAACCACAAAGTACTTAAGGCACCCTCCCATATAGGGAGGTGCCTGAGCAACTTCAGTATAGTGTGTCTTTCACTTGCTAGTTTGTTGTCAGGTCCTGTGACCTTGTATCCTGTCTGAACCAAACCTGTCCTGCCTACCTGTACCCAAATCTGTCCTGCCTGCCTGTACCCGAACCTGTCCAGTTTGAACCAGAACCTGTCCTTACTTTTAACTCGACCATACCCGTGTAAATTGAACCTGTGGTCTGGTCTGTACCGGAGTCCGTTCCTGTCTGAACCGGTTGTTCTGTCAGAATCAACCATCTCGTCTGAGCCAAAACCAGTATCCAGTCCTGCCTGTTACCCTGAGCTCTGTACCTGCGTCCCAGAACTGTGTGTCAGCTACTGCCCTGGAGTTGTACCTGGTGTCTACCGGAAGCCACACCCAAGCTCACCATCAGAGTCTCTCATGAATACCGGTAGGCACTTAGTCACACCCCTACAGGGTAAGCCTGGTCTATAGCGCACTCCACACCCTTGTGTGTGACAGCCTCTTTAAAAATATTTTAAACTTTTCAATTTTATCAATTGTGAAAGGCCGGAGCAAAAAACTAAAGCAGAGCATGTGGGCACCACTTGCCTGTACATCATAAGACATATTAAATTTACCTTAATCACCCTAAGAAGACCTTCATTTGTTTTTGGATCTGTTGAAATAGCAAAATGTTCATTATCATCTCCTTCTACGATAGAATATTTTGCTCTCCATCCTGGTGTGTATGGGGTATCACCATCAACAATTCCAATTCGCAAGATGGTTACATTGACGTCTCGCTCCAGCACTTCACCACGTATCTATATAAAGAAGAACAAAATGAACTTACATATCTTTTTAGTTACAACTTATTATTATACATTTCAACAAATCAAAGAGGGGGGAGTCTGACCTAAAATTCACAAGAAAACTCTTCTCTAAATGTATGTATTTTGTGCATGGCTTGTGTTGTGGGGATCTATAATATGGGACCTATAGTCTGATATTATTATTATTATTATTAATATTCATTTATAGAGCACCATTGATTCCATGGTGCTGTACATGTGAAAAAATACATATACAAGTTACAATAAACAGGCTAGTACAGAGGGAAGAGGACCCTGCCCTTGCAGGCTCAAATTCTATAGGATATTGGGGAGGAGACAGTAGATGGCCCCATACATCTCCAACTTTATATGTACGAGGGGCGATCCAAAAGTAATGATAATCGGTTATTTCTATTGCACACAGAAAGTAAAATAAAATGTTTTCTTCTCTCTTAGGTACCCACTAGTCCAGGAAAAAAAAAATCACTTAAATAGGCCATAATTCCCGGGAGCTACATTCATTTGAATATGAACTGCCGAGGAGTGAACAACAAAATGGAAAAAAACGAGCTCAGAGCTGTCATCAAATACCTCTGCTTGAAAAAAATGACTACCAAAGACATACACAGCGACTTGGTGGAAACATTGGGGGACTCTTCTCCTCCATATTCCACAGTTGCACGCTGGGCCAAGGAATTTAAGCTGGGAAGAACATCGACGGAAGATGAACATCATGAAGGACGCCCATCCACGTCCCTCAATGAAGAAAACGTAAAAAAAGTTGAAGAAGTTGTATTGGCAGATCGAAGAGTGACTAAATAGGATATTGTCACCTGGAAGCACCATATGGCAGCACAAAAAGAATCTATGGGCAGTGGCATAATTTGAATTGGCAAAATCTAGGACGAGACCCCAAGCTATCCGGGATCTAATAAGTGAATCTGTCAGCAGCTTTTTGCTATGTAATCTGACAGCAGCATAATATAGGAACAGAAACCCTGATTCCAGCAATGATTCATTTAGTATACTGGGTGCAGCAGTTGTGATAGAGCTCGCTTCACTTTAGCGTATAACACGGCCGAGTTATATCAGATGTTTCATCGACCCAGTGTTATTCTATAGGGTAGTGAAAAACAGCGCTTGTTTTCTCATGCCAATTTGGCACAATAAAAAAATGAGGGCTTTTGGTGCGTAAGTGCAACATTGTATAACAGGTATTAGAGGATAGACAGGGTTCCTCTTTTCCTCCATATTTTTGCATGCATACATGGATCTTGCTGTTGATGTTGTACCATCCTTTTGTTGATGACCTTTGTTATTGTGTCGGTAGTATACTGCTCTGTTTTGCTCTATTTATTGTTAGTTCTCTATACAAGAAGTATTATTATCATAGGGACATTAGGACACAGTTAACTACTTCACTTATATGTCAGCTTTATTAATGTTACTAGATACAATCT
Source organism: Anomaloglossus baeobatrachus (assembly GCF_048569485.1). Taxonomy (NCBI): domain Eukaryota; kingdom Metazoa; phylum Chordata; class Amphibia; order Anura; family Aromobatidae; genus Anomaloglossus; species Anomaloglossus baeobatrachus. The sequence goes on along the minus strand of NC_134357.1, from coordinate 432,680,694 downwards.
TGTTAGTCATTTATGTTTAGTATAGATCTTACTGACATTTTGCACATGTAATAGGTGTGTGGTGCCTCCATGATGTAACTGTGCTATGTCTTATGTATTTACCATTTACTGTTGAATATTATTAATGTGTGTGTTTTTAAAGAAGAATAGGTTCCGGATGTAACAGAGTTAGGACTGTTGATCAGATTACCAAATGCTGTCATCTAGCGGTCGAGTTAGCCGGCACGTTTTAGAAGACATGTTAGATAATATAGGGTTAAAGTTGTAAAACGGAGGAGTGACAGATGGCAGGGTGTACGGGTAAGAGATGGAGCTACAGAGGACGTCAGTCGAGATGTGGGTTCAAACTGAAAAGACGTGGTCTCAGTGCTAGGGCCAGACAGGGAAGCCCAAAGTAATCTCTGTAGGTCCGGAGCCTATGGCTCACCCCTACGGCCTTAGAAAGTTGTCCGGCTACAAAAGCCGTTTGTCCCAGGACCGGAGCAAGGTGTACGATATTAAGGGGAAAGTGGTACAGAGTATTGAGGACGAGATCTGAAATAGCAGAGGACACAACGAAGAGTAATACCCCACAGATAGTGAAAGGAAGGAAGGCCATGGCTGTCATAATGGTGTGAAGAATAAACGTAAATAAAAACTGGTTGGCGAAGGGAACTCTAGTGTTCTGTGTCTTACTACCTAATGGCATCGGCGACTGACAGCAGAGGTGATGAGCACCAGCCCAAAGCAGCAAGTAAGTGTCATGTACCCTACCAGAAGCCATGTCCGCACATGCGGTTTCATTGGCAAAGGAGGGTGGAAACTATGCGACCCGGTGCCGGATCTTTCTTTCAAACATATACTGGCATTGCAATCATTGTTTTATTTGTTCAGTCGCATTATTCTCTCTTTTGATGTCTAGGGTTTGTATCCCATTCCCTACATTATCAGTCTAATGCCATCATACCATTTGCCTGGTAAGTAGTGCTTTTGGTGCTTATATATAATATTATCCAACAGGCATTACACTATTATGGTCATGTTTTGGTGTGTTCATATAGCCTTTTGGATGTTTTAATTGTTTTTAGTTGTTTGTGGTCCTTTTTGTTTTGCAATATTAATAAAAAAAATAATAAATATGTGTACATGGTCCCTTGCTTGGCATGCTTCTATTCTCCATTAGATAGGAATGAGATAAAACAAAACCAGCATGCTGTGATTAGCAATGTATATGTATACCCATTCAAGTCTATGGGTGCGTGTGTCGGACTGCACTCAGATTACATCAGTACAGTACAGTCCGATATATGCCGTCTCAGACAATGGAGAAGAAGGAGAAATATCTCCATCGTCTCCTCACCTATGAGAGCAAGCCCATAGAATCACATTTTTCTCTGCTGCAGATCTAGCAGTGCACTGAATGCTGAGCCCTGTGTAACCTCACCCACACCACTGATTGGCAGCTTTTTGTGCACACTATATATTGACAGAAAGCTGACAATCAGTGCTGGGGGTGGGAATGGACTAAAAGGTGGGAAGAGAAGCAGCTTACCCTGTAGTGATAATCTCTTTGGGATAAAACTCTAATTGTATTGAACAAACAAAACACAGAAAGGGACATATCACTGGAATTAGGGTCTCTACCACTACATTAGGGTACTCTCAGATTTCATAGCAAAATCCTGCTGACATGTTCTCGTTAATAGCATTGGCCTTCTATTATAGGCCAAAGGGTCC